>NC_037668.1:199573090-199573489 GCF_003255815.1 Theropithecus gelada | reverse complement strand
TATAAAGACACATGCACACATATGTTTATTGCGGCACTATTCACAATAGCAAAGACTTGGAACCAACCCAAATGTCCATCAATGACAGACTGGATTAAGAAAATGTGGCACGGCCGGGCGCGGTGGCTCAAGCCTGTAATCCCAGCACTTTGGGAGGCCAAGACGGGCGGATCACGAGGTCAGGAGATCGAGACCATCCTGGCTAACACAGTGAAACCCCGTCTCTACTAAGAAATACAAAAAACTAGCCGGGCGAGGTGGCAGGCGCCTGTAGTCCCAGCTACTCGGGAGGCTGAGGCAGGAGAATGGCGTGAACCCGGGAGGCGGAGCTTGCAGTGAGCTGAGATCCAGCCACTGCACTCCAGCCTGGGCTACAGAGCGAGACTCCGTCTCAAAAAA
>NC_037668.1:199488130-199573005 GCF_003255815.1 Theropithecus gelada | reverse complement strand
ACACCCCCTCAAAAAAAAAAAAAAAAAAAAAAAAAAAAAAAAAAGAAAATGTGGCACATATACACCACAGAATAGTATGCAGCCATAAAAAAGGATGAGTTTATGTCCTTTGTAGGGACATGGATGAAGTTGGAAACTATCATTCTCAGCAAACTATCACAAGGACAGAAAACCAAACACCGCATGTTCTCACCCATTGGTGGGAACTGAACAATGAGAACACTTGGACACAGGAAGGGGAACATCACCCATGGGGGCCTGACGTGGGGTGGGGTGGCAGGGAGGGATAGCATTAGGAGATATACCTAATGTAAATGATGAGTTAATGGGTGCAGCACACCAACATGGCACATGTATACATATGTAAGAAACCTGCATGTTGTGCACATGTACCCTAGAACTTAAAGTATAACAAAAAAACTATTGATAAAAATTTTAAAAAATTAAAAATAGAATGATCCAGCAATTGCACTACTGGGTATACCTTCAAAAAGATTAAGGGAGCGGTCTTGAAGAGATATTTACACACCCATATTCATAGCAGTACTATACACTATTCCTGGAAGTGGAAGTGACCCAAATGTTCATTGATGATGAATAGAGGAACAAAATGTGGTACACACACACATACACACACACACACACACACACACACACACACAGAAATATTATTCAGCTTTAAAATGGAAGACAATCTTACCACATGCTACAACATGGATGAAACTTGAGGACATTATACTAAGTGAAATAAGCCAGTAACAAAACACAAATACTGTGTGATTCCACTCATTTATCTAAAGTAGTCAAATTTATAGAAACAGTAGAAGGGTGGCTATCAGGGGCTGGGAAAGGGGTGAAAAAGTGAGTTGTTGTTTAATGGGTATACAGTTTCAGAATTGCAAGGTGAGAAAGTTTTGGAGATCTGTTTTTCTGTTTTACAATAATGTAAAAAAAAAATAGAGCAGTACTGAATTGTAAAGTTAAAAAATGGTTACACTGGTAGATTTCATGTTTTATATATATAATATAACATAATATATATAACATATAATATATAACATAATATATAATATATAATATATAATATAAAATATATAATATATAATAATATATATAAACATGGTGAAACCCTATCTCTACTAAAAAAGAAACAAATATATATATATATATTTTACCACAATAAAAAAGAAAAAAATCAATTGACCATATATGTGAGGGTCTAATTCTCAGCTCTCAAAAAAAAGGCTTTGTTAAAAACAGTGTATACATGGCTGGGAACGGTGGCTCACGACTGTAATCCCAGGACTTTGGGAGGCCAAGGTGGGTGGATCACCTGAATTCAGGAGTTCGAGACCAGCCAGGCCAACATGGTGAAACCCCATCTCTACTTAAAAATTCAAAAATTAGCTGGGTGTGGTGGTGGGCGCCTGTAGTCCCAGCTACTCGGGAGGCTGATGCAGGAGAATCGCTTGAAGCCGGGAGGTAGCGGCTGCAGTGAGCCGAGATAGCGCCATTGCACTCCATCCTGGGGGAAAAGAGCGAGACTCCGTCTCAAAACAAAAACAAAAACAAAACAGTGTATACATTATACATAGAAAGACATCTAGAATACTGACAGTAACTTGTAATTTATTGCCAATATTCTGGATCTTACATAGGATGGCAGATGTTTATCAATTAAATAAATAATAAGAGGGTCCATGATGACAAGTTACAAAATAAGGGTTATGGTTAGTTCAAAATCTGTGTGATTGAAGTCCATTAAAATACTTTTAAAAAGAGGACTGGACAGAGTGGCTCACACCTGTAATTCCATCACTTTGGGAGGGTGAGGTGGGAGAATCACTTGAGGCCAGGAGTTCAAGACCAGCCTGGGCAACACAGAAAGGCCCTGTCAAGAAAGAAAAGAAAAGAAGCATAGAAAGAAAAGAAAAGAGGCCGGGCGCGGTGGCTCAAGCCTGTAATCCCAGCACTTTGGGAGGCCGAGACGGGCGGATCACGAGGTCAGGAGATCGAGACCATCCTGGCGAACACGGTGAAACCCCATCTCTACTAAAAAATACAAAAAACTAGCCGGGCGAGGCGGCGGGCGCCTGTAGTCCCAGCTACTCGGGAGGCTGAGGCAGGAGAATGGCGTAAACCCGGGGGGCAGAGCTTGCAGTGAGCTGGGATCCGGCCACTGCACTCCAGCCCGGGCGACAGCCAGACTCCGTCTCAAAAAAAAAAAAAAAAAGAAAGAAAAGAAAAGAAAAGAAAGGAAGGAAATGGAAAAACATATAGGTGGTTATACACTGAAGTGTTAACTGTAGTTATCTCTAACTGGAGTCTTAAGATGATTGTATCTCTTTATTATATTTTAAATCAGATTTCCTAATTTGTCTGCAATTGTATATTATATAATGAGGAAACAATGAAGGTCAATGTAATAAAATTTAAGATTAAAAAATACTCAACAATAACAACAGGGAAGCCTTACTCTCTTTAAATAAACAAAAGACATGCTGGCCAATTATGCTCCTTTGTAGTGCATTACACTGATTCCATGTAGAATATAGCCAAAACATTTCTATGAACAATGGATAGATTATATTAGGTTTGACTCATTTCACCTATGCCAGGCCACTTTTGCACAATACTTAGAGAAAATGCCAAGTTGTTCAAATATTGTTCAAAAGGAAGGAAGCAGTTCCCCCAACTACTAGGAAATAAGTATTAAGCCATTTGGCAAATCTTTTTCTTGGTTGTAAGGTGTTATTTATATAGAGAGGTATTTGAATGTACCTACTTTTTTAGGGAAAGGAGAATTTCTAACTGTTATTACTTTATTTTAAATAAAGGAGAGCTGTGGATATAACTATAATAATTTAAAATTTCCAAATTTTGAATAACCAAGCTGAAAGGTTATTTTAAAACATTGAAATTGCTCTGACACTTGTCTGTATTCTCTTGTATTCCCTAGTATTTTCCCAAGCATTATATTTCCATGTCATTGCTTGCATCAATGGCTGTCCTTTCCAGACTGTAAGCTCAGTAAGAGTAGAGATGATATTTTTCTTACTGGCACATAATAGGAAATTAATATTTAATGTCATAATGTATAAATGGAGCATAGCGAGACTGTCTTTACAAAAGCATTCTTAAAAAAATAGATGGAGGCTAGACGTGGTAGCTCACGCCTGTAATCCCAGCATTTTGGGAGGCCAAGGCAGGCGGATCACTTGAGTCCAGGAGTTTGAGATCAGCCTGGGCAACATGGGAAAACACCATCTCTACAAAAAATACAAAAATTAGCCAACCATGGTGGCATGGGCCTGTAGTCCCAGCTACTTCCACAGCTGAGGTGGGAGGATCACTTGAGCCCAGGAGGCAGAGGTTGCAGTGAACCAAGATCACACCACTGCATTCCAGTCTGGGCAATAGAGCGAGATCACATCTCTTTAAAAAAAAAAAAAGACTGTATAAATGAATTAATGGATAGAGATCTCATTAAAGCTAGGAAATAAAGGGTAGGAGTTTTACATTTAAGACTTGAGGTTTAGAGTGAAATGTTTAAGTTTGCATTTGACACTAATCAGTTGCAGTAAATGAAATGCCAGTCTAAGGATACACTACTAAAAGTTCCTATCAGATGCAAGAATGTCAAGAAAAGTGGCAGATAAGCTACAATGTTATAATCATAAAAATTCAGAGCTAGGAAGGATCTTAGAACATTGAAAAGTCAAATTCTTCATTTTGTAGGTGAATAAATTGAAGGCAATACAATTTAAATAACTTATACGATCACACAGTTATTGGCAGAACTAGACCCTCAGCCAGATCTCCTGACTTGCTGGTCAAGTTCTCTTTCCTCTAGACTCAAAAAAAGATTGGCTATTACTTACATCCATACAAAGAGGGTCAGCATATTCTTTGAACATGTTGGTCCAGATTGCTTCCTCAGCCACAAAGACCAACAAAAATTTGGGATTATGAAGGGCATTTTTAACACAAAAGGAAATAAGAGCCACACCTGGAACACTGTATGTAGTTTCTGTCCCCTTACCTGAGAAAAGATACACTATGGCTAGAGGAGGGCCACAGGAGGAAAAGAAACTGATCTGAGAGTTGGAAAGATCCAGAATAAAATGAAAGCGTTCTGCTGTTTCAGTCAGAGATGTTCAAAGGAAATGCAGTTGTTAGGTCTGCACCCAAATCTTCTGAAGTTATCACCTAGAAGAATATCAGACCCTTCCACAAAATAGCCCTGGATGCCATTGTCAGATGACCTACCATGAACCCATAAGACTGATCCAGTCTTATAACTCATATGGCCTTATTTACAAATATCTTTGTCTTATCATTACAAACTCTACTTTGTTCCCAGAAGTACCACTAAAAGAGAGGGGGTTCTTTGTAGGTTCTGGATATTAGCCCTTTGTCAGATGGGTAGATTGCAAAAATTTTTTCCCATTCTGTAGGTTGCCTGTTCACTCTGATGGTAGTTTATTTTGCTGTGCAGAAGCTCTTTAGTTTAATTAGATCCCATTTGTCAATTTTGACTTTTGTTGCTGTTGCTTTTGGTGTTTTAGACATGAAGTCCTTGCCCATGCCTGTGTCCTGAATGGTATTACCTAGGTTTTCTTCTCGGGTTTTTAATGGTTTTAGGTTTAACATTTAAGTCTCTAATCAATCTTGAATTAATTTTCATATAAGGAGTAAGGAAAGGATCCAGTTTCAACTTTCTACTTATGGCTAGACAATTTTCCCAGCACCATTTATTAAATAGGGAATCCTCTCCCCATTTCTTGTTTTTGTCAGGTTTGTCAAAGATCAGATGGCTGTAGATGTGTGGTATTATTTCTAAGGGCATCAAAAAATGGGCAAAGAATATGAACAGACACTTCTCAAAAGAAGACATTCATACAGCCAACAGACACATGAAAAAATGCTCATCATCACTCGCCATCAGAGAAATGGAAATCAAAACCACAATGAGATACCATCTCACACCAGTTAGAATGGCAATCATTAAAAAATCAGGAAACAACAGGTGCTGGAGAGGATGTGGAGAAATAGGAACACTTTTACACTGTTGGTGGGAGTGTAAACTAGTTCAACCATCGTGGAAAACAGTATGGCGATTCCTCAAGGATCTAGAACTAGAAATACCATGTGACCCAGCCATCCCATTACTGGGTATATACCCAAAGGATTATAAGTCATGCTGCTATAAAGACACATGCACACATATGTTTATTGCGGCACTATTCACAATAGCAAAGACTTGGAACCAACCCAAATGTCCATCAATGACAGACTGGATTAAGAAAATGTGGCACATATACACCATGGAATACTATGCAGCCATAAAAAAGGATGAGTTCGTGTCCTTTGTGGGGACATGGATGCAGCTGGAAACCATCATTCTCAGCAAACTATCGCAAGAACAGAAAACCAAATACCACACGTTCTCACTCATAGGTGGGAAATGAACAATGAGATCACTTGGACACAGAAAGGGGAACATCACACACCCGGTCCTATTGTTGGGAGGGGGTAGGGGGGAGGGATAGCATTGGGAGATTCTGTGCAAACATAACCATTCACATTCTTATGCAGGATTTTGGGGTGGGGGGAGGGATTTTGTTATGTTTTAACATAGCATGTTAATTTTTAAGATAAAATGCAAATATTTAAAAAAGGATTAGGGTTTATCTTAAAGTGCTGTACTGTTATAATACAGTTGGGGACAAGAATAAAGTTATTGAATTAATAATTGCATTAAAAAAAAAAGAGAGGGGGAAATGAAGTTGTTTTCACTGGTGACCATTAGTGGTGCTGCAGATGTCAACAGGATGACAGTTATCTGGAGACACTCTAGTGTTGATCTTTTTTTTTTTTTTTTTTGAGATGGAGTCTGGCTCTGTCGCCCAGGCTGGAGTGCAGTGGCCGGATCTCAGCTCACTGCAAGCTCCGCCTCCCGGGTTTACGCCATTCTCCTGCCTCAGCCTCCCGAGTAGCTGGGACTACAGGCGCCCGCCACCTCGCCCGGCTAGTTTTTTTGTACTTTTTAGTAGAGACGGGGTTTCACCGTGTTAGCCAGGATGGTCTCGATCTCCTGATCTCGTGATCCGCCCGTCTCGGCCTCCCAAAGTGCTGGGATTACAGGCTTGAGCCACCGCGCCCGGCCTGTTGATCATTTCATTCCAAATCTTGGATTGGTAAAATGAGACACATCTCCCCCTCAATCATAACTATCAACTAATGATGCCTTTTATTCATTTTCTCCTTTTGGCATGCATGGCAGTTTTATGCCTGTGAATATTTTCCTGTTTAAGTATATCTTGATTTATGATAGCAATAGAGGAAACTTATAATAGTGTTAGAGTATTCAAAGGATGTTTGGTGCATGCCAAAATAAAAAAAAATGAATTGTGTCCTTGTTTCACATCTTTATTATGTCCCAGCTCTTATTTGAAGTTATCAGATTTCAATCTTCAGCTTTCTTTTCCCTAGGTTTATTTCTTCTTTAATCTTCTCTTTTGTGTTTAGATTTTTATTTTCTTTTTCCAAAATTTTTTACATGCTAATATTTATTTTCACATTTATTTGCAAGTTTAAATGTTTTTACGTGATTAATATGTACACTTTTTGTTAGATAGTGAAAACTGACTCAACTCTTCTAGTAGTAAGCGGTTATTCTAAAACAACTTTGCAAATATGAAATGTTAAAAGCTAAGCTAACACTAACTTGCTCATAATGATGATCTCTAAGGGCGGGTATTAAAGGGAACTTTCTCATTCAATACAAAATATTCCGGCCAGGCAGTGGCTCATGCCTGTAATCCCAGCACTTTGAGAGGCCCAGGTGGGAGGATAGCTTGAAGCCAGGAGTTCAAGACTAGGCTGTTCAACATAGTGAGACCCCCATCCCCCTCCAACACACATACAAAAATTAGATGGGCACGACAGTGCGTACCTGTAGTCCCAACTATTTGGGAGGCTGAGGCAGGAGAATTGCCTGAGCCCAGGAGTTTGAGGTTGCAGTGAGGTATGATTTTACCACTGCACTCCAGCCTGGATAATAAAGTGAGACCCTGTCTCAAAACAATTTCTGCATTATTTAGGTTTTTTTTAAAATACAAAACATATATAACATTTTATGCTAAAAAAATTATGATAAATTATTAGGAGTCTGCTTTTAACTTGGACTAGTGTAACTCCTTCATGCAATAAACTGAAAAAAAATTGTTAATATTAAACATGAGATGTTTATCAATAGAAAGCTAACATCAATAAATATGCTTCTCAATGTAAATAGGTCTCTCAGGACCTCTCCCAAGACAGCAGAATACCTTTTGTCTCCTTGTAAGAGATAATTTGCTAGACTAAGTAACACTAAGTTACTATAGACTAAGTAACGCTAAGTTACTATAGAGAAGCATTTCTTAAGGTGAGATCCATAGAGCATTAATTTTGCTGCTTGGTACTGGACATACCAGAAAAAAAGATTTTGTGGTTTCATAAATTTGGTAAAACATGGTCTAAACAAAGATAAATGTGCTTATTATTATTAACATTTGTTAGTCTATTTAATGCACTAATACACATTGTGACTCTGAGAAATTAAAGTGGGAATGGAGTGCAGTATGTAGGGTTTTCCAAACTCATTTGTTCCTAGTATCCTAGTATCCCTTTCCCTCCCAGGACCACTGTTCCAAGGAGCACATTTTGGGAAACATTGCTTTAGGGCGTTTAGGAAAGAGTTGTTTGCATACTGAGGGGTATGCTTACTTATTACAGGATACTCTAGTACTTATTAGAGGATACTGCATACTGAGGGGTATTCTTTATTTAAGACCTTTTTTTTTTTTGGAGACAGGTTCTTGCTCTGTCGCCCAGGCTGGAGTACAGTGGGCAATCTCGAAATCTCGGCCCACTGCAACCTCCGCCTCCTGGGCTCAAGTGATTCTCCTGCCTCAGCTTTCCGAGTAGCTGGGATTGCAGGTGTATGCTACCACGCCTGGCTAATTTTTGTATTTTTAGTAGAGACGGGGTTTCACCATGTTGGCCAGGCTGGTCTGGAACTTCTGACCTCAGATGATCCGCCTGCCTTGGCCTCCCAAAGTGCTAGGATTACAGGTGTAAACCACCGTGCCCGGCTGGGTATTCTTACTTATTACAGGATTTATCCATATCTAGCCATTGCACATAGTTTTTGAGCCAGATCTAAATTAATTAAACTATGGATTTTTCAAATATTAAACCTTACATTTTTTGAATAAACAAAATTTGATAGTGATGATTTATCCTTTTATGTATTGTGAGATTTGGTTTGTTAAAATTGTGTTCAGAATTTTTACATTTTGGCTGAGTGCAGTGGCTCACACCGGTAATCTTAGCACTTTGGGAGGCTGAGGTGTGAGGAATGCTTGAGTCCAGGAGTTTGAGATCAGCCTGGGCAACATAATGAGACTCTCATCTCTGAAAACTAAATAAAATAAACAAGAAGGGGCCGGGCGTGGTGGCTCACGCCCGTAATCCCATCATTTTGGAAGGCCAAGGCGGGTGGATCACCTGAAGTCAGGAGTTCAAGACCAGCCTGGCCAACATGGTGAAACGCTGTCTCTACTAAACATACAAAAATTAGATGGGCATGGTGGCAGGTGCCTGCAATCCCAGCTACTCAGGAGGCTGAGGCAGGAGAACTGTTTGAACCCAGGAGGTGGAGGTTGCAGTGAGCTGAGATGGCGCCACTGCATTCCAGCCTGGGCGATAGAGCAAGACTCCATCTCAAAAAAATAAAAATTAAAAAATAAATAAATAAAACAAGAATTTTTACATTTTATTTTCATAGGAGAGATTGGCCTTTAATTTTCTATTCTTGTAATATGTTGTCAGGTTTTGGCATTAAAGTTATACTGGTCTCATAACTTGAGTTGTGAAATGTTTCATCTTCTCTCTGGTAGAGTCTGTATAATCTTGGCATTAACTCTCCTTTGAATGTTTGGTCAAATTCGCTGGCAAAAGTGGGGCCTGGAATTTTATTTTGTTGTATTTTATTTCATTGGAAACTTTTCCATTTTGGAGTTCATTTCTGTAAAAGGAGTCAGACTCCATTCAGCATGAGGGGCAAAACCCCATAGTCTTGCCAGCAATAAATGGTGCACTTAGTTGGGTACAAATAGGAAAAATGCATAGCTCTGCCAGCTTAAGAATGAGGTTTTGTTCAAAGCAAGTGGTGGGGCATACCGCTGTAGAGACACCAGTGGTTGCGCATCAGAGATGCAGATTCTGCCATTTAAATCCGGACAGGGGGAAAAACCCAACAACCATTAAAAATAGAAAACAGAATTCAGAGTTGCTGCAATATATCACCTAAAATGTTCAGTTTTTTTTTTTTTTTTTTTTTTTTTTTTTTTTTTTTTTTTTTTTTTTTGAGACGGAGTCTCACTGTGTCTCCCAGGCTGGAGTGCAGTGGCGCGATCTCGGCTCACTGCAAGCTCCGCCCCCCCGGGTTCACGCCATTCTCCCGCCTCAGCCTCCCGAGTAGCTGGGACTACAGGCGTCCGCTACCGCGCCCGGCTAGGTTTTTTGTATTTTTAGTAGAGACGGGGTTTCACCGTGTTCGCCAGGATGGTCTCGATCTCCTGACCTTGTGATCCACCCGCCTCGGCCTCCCAAAGTGCTGGGATTACAGGCTTGAGCCACCGCGCCCGGCCGAAATGTTCAGTTTTTTACCAAAAGTTACTAGACATGCAAAAACCAGGAAAGTATGATCCATATACAGGGGGAAAAAAAGCACTTAGTAAAACTGACTCTGAGTGGCCCCAGATTTTAGTTTTTACAGGCAAACACTTCAAAGCAGCTATTATAAATATGTTCAAATAATTTTTTTTTTTTTTTTTTTTTTGAGACAGAGACTCACTCTGTCACCCAGGATGGAGTGCAGTGATGCGATCTCGGCTCACTGCAACATCTGCTTCCTGGGTTCTGGCAATTCTTTTGCTTCAGCCTCCCAAGTAGCTAGATTACAGGCACATGCCACCATGCCTGGCTGATTTTTGTATTTTTAGTAGAGACAGGGTTTCGCCATGTTGGCCAGGCTGGTCTGGAACTCCTGACCTCAAGTGATCCACCCGCCTCAGCCTCCCAAAGGGCTGGGATTATAGGCATGAGCCACAGGACCTGGCTGTTCAATTAATTTTTAAAATGCTAACAATAAATCAACAAAAAGGAAATCTAAATAGGGACATAGTATTAAAAAAACAAAAACAAAAACGAAGGTGAGGTGTGGTGGCTCACGCCTGTAATCCTGGCAGTTTGAGAGGCCGAGGCAAGCAGATCACGAGGTGAGGAGTTCGAGACCAGCCTGACCAACACGGTGAAACCCCATCTCTACCAAAAATACAAAAATTAGCCGGGCATGCTGGTGAGTGCCTGTAATCCCAGCTACTCAGGAAACTGAGGCAGGAGAATCACTTGAGCCCGGGAGGTGGAGGTTACAGTGAGCCAAGATCGTGCCACTGCACTCCAACCTGGGCGACAGAGCAAGACTCCGTCTCAAAAAAAAAAAAAAAAAGAAAGAAAAAAAAAGAAAAAACACAAACCAAATGGAAATTCTATAGTTGAAAAGTACAGTAACTCACATGACAAATTCATACACTGAAGTCAACAGCAAATTTGAGTTGACAGAAGAAAGAATAACTGAATTTGAAGATAGACTAATAGAAATTATCCAATCCAAGGAGAGACCAAAAAAAAAATTGAAGGAAAAATACAGCCTTGAAGTCCGTGGAGTCAAGCATTTCAGCTTATGCATAATAATAATATCAGAAGAAGAGACAGAAAAGAGTAGAAAAAATATCTGAAGAAATAATGGCTGAAAATTTCTCAATTTAATGAAAAACCTTAATTTACATATACAAAAAGCTTGATGAAACTTGAATAGAATAAACAAAAAAGAACCACACCTAGACATATCATAGTCAAATTTCTGAGAGCCAAAGACAAAGAGAAAAATCTCTCTCTCTCTCTCTCTTTTTTTTTTTCCCCAAGACAGAGTCTTGCTCTGTTGCCCAGGCTGGAATGCAGTGGTGCAGTCTTGGCTCACTGCAACCTCCAACTCCCAGGTTCAAGTGATTTTCCTGCCTCAGCCTCCTGAGTAGCTGGGACTACAGGTGCACGCCACCTTGCTGGGCTAATTTTTATATTTTTAGTAGAGACAGGGTTTTGGCATGTTGGTCAGACTGGTCTTGAACTTCTGGCCTCAGGTGATCCACCCGCCTCAGCCTCCCAAAGTGCTAGGATTACAGGTGTGAGCCACCGCACCTGGCCAAAGAGAAAAACCTCTTAAAAGCAGCAAGAGAAAAATGACTCATCACATTTAGGGAAATGATAGAGTCAATAGCCAACTTCTCATTAGAAGCAATGGAGGCCCGAAAGACATAGTCAAAGTGCTGGGAAACAAAACAAAACGAAACGAAACAATCTTTCAACCAAGAATTATATATCCAACGAAACCATTTTTTAAAAAAAACTGAGAGAATATGTTGCTAGCAGACCAATATACTGCTAATCGATCATAGATTGTGAAACTATATAAAAAAGCAAGATGGCTGGGCACCGTTCTAAACCATAGGACCGATAAGATTTTAAGGACCTTCTTTTCAGGCTGGGCAAGGTGGCTCACATCTGTAATCCCAGCACTTTGGGAGGCCAAGGCTGGTGGATGACCTGAGGTCAGGAGTTCGAGACCAGCCTGGCCAACATGGTGAAACCCTGTCTCTACTGAAAATACAAAATTAGCCAGGTGCGGTGGCACATGCCTAAATTCTAGCTACTTGGGAGGCTAAGGCAGGAGAATCGCTTGAACTTGGGAGGCGGAGGTTACAGTGAGCTGAGATCATGCCATTGCACTCCAGCCTAGGCAACAAGAGCAAAACTCTGTCTTAAAAAAAAAAAAAAGGAAGATTCAATTATATACTGCCCACCAAAAGACATACTTTAGAGTTGTAGGCATAAATAGGTTAAAATTAAAAGACAGAAAATAATATACTATGTACACAGTAATCATAAGAAATCTGGAGTGGCTATTTTAATATCAGACAAAACTGGCTTTAGGACATATTAGAGACAAATAAGGACATTTCATTGTTAGAGACAAATAGAGACATTTCATAATAAAAAAGGATCAATATATAAAAATAACAATTATAAATAGATATGTACCTAACAAGCCCCAAAATACATGAAGCAAAAAACCTGACATGATTGAAAAGAAAAATAGACAATCCACTTCACCCTCAGCATCTGGTGGCCAGGAGACGTGCCTCAAAGACCTTCACTTACAAGGAACAACATAATTGACCAAAAGCCCAGCTAGTGTACTCTGAGATCAACTGCTTCATTTGCTTGCTGGCCATGCTTCCACTAGGCTACTATCAGCCAATGACTGCATGTAGCTGGAATGCTAAGGCAGCCTCATTCCCGGGAGCTATGGGGCTCTTCGGATTATCAAGAACTTTGACTCGAGGACAACAGCTTTGCTGAACTTTCTTATTCTGCATAGTAGTCTAGGATGCTTCTACCCAACCTTGCTTCTCTCTCTCCTTCATTCAGATTTAGGCTTGTATTGTAGTTTGATGACTTCTCCAGTTCCTTTTCTAATTTTTCTCATAATCACCTCCCCTAATAAAATCTTTGTATACTTAATGCTATCTTGGTGTCTGCTTCTTAAAACGTCCAGACTAACACAAATGGTTCCAGGAGTGAGCTAAGAAAATAGGCGGTAAGATGGGGACTTGGCTCACTTAGGACTAGCTCATCTACTGCCTAGCAAATGAAAAGGATGCTGTTGTGGTTGTGAAGTGGAGCATGGCACAAGGTTGAGGCTCAGAGGCTAAAGATTTCACTAGTGGTAATGTGGGGAAATGCATCCCTAGAGGGGAATGCTGATGGAAGAGAATGCTGTAGCAGGAGCAATATTTCAGGCCTTTCAAAAATACGGAGAAACAATGCTTTCAAGTACAGTGGAGTTGGGAGTTGGCTGGTTGCTGCTAAGTTGTAGTGATACAACTACATAAGGATAATGAGAGACTGAGGACACTTAATAATAATCAGCCGACATGGTGGCTCACCCTATAATCCCAGCACATTGGGAGGCTGAAGCAGGCAGATCACTTGAGATCAGGAGTTTGAGACCAGCCTGGCCAACATGGTGAAACTCTGCCTCTACTGAAAACACACACAAAAAAATTAGCCAGGCATCATGGCACGTGCCTGTAATCCCAGCTACTCAGGAGGCTGAGGCAGGAGAATCGCTTGAACCCAGGAGGTGGAGAATGCAGTAAGCCAAGATCATGCCATTGCACTCCAGCCTGGGAGACACGGGGAGACTCCATCTCAAACAAACAAACAAACAACCAATCAGTTAATGATTAAGTGTGAGATTCAGAACCAGTGTGGTAGCTTACAAAGAGGCCCTTATCTCTTCCAGTAGAAGGGCAGGCACATTTGAGCAGCAGGCTGAAGACTTAATATGTAGAGTCTTAGAGCTCCATAGTTTTTGCATTGCTCAGTCAAAGCAGTAGTGAAGATCAGGGCTTGGTGATAAAAACCTGAGATCCTAAGATGTGGGTGAGAAGGCTTTGAAGAGTCTGGCCTCTGCAACCACTGTGCCCCTGGACCCTCTGGGTTTACAGAGGTACCTTATCTTTCTTAAAAAGAGCTAGCACTTTGGCTGTGCTGGAAATCGGTGCCCTCCTCTGATGCTGCCCTTACCCCCGCCTCCTCTCCTGCCTACCAGGCTGACAACTGGGGCTGTGCTGGGCCTGATAAGGGAGAAAAGAGACTATGTACTTAAAAAAATGGCAAGGGCTGGGCACGGTGACTCAAGCCTGTAATCCCAGCACTTGAGGAGGCTGAGGCGGGCAGACCACAAGGTCAGGAGATCGAGACCATCCTGGCTAACACAATGAAATCCCGTCTCTACTAAAAATACAAAAAATTAGCCAGGCGTGGTAGCATGCATCTGTAGTCCCAGCTACTCAGGAGGCTAAGGCAGGAGAATCACTTGAACCCGGAAGACGGAGGTTGCAGCGAGCCAAGATTGCACCACTGCACTCCAGCCTGGGAGACAGATGGAGACACCATCTTAAAAAAAAAAAAAAAAAAAAAAAAGACAAGACTTAGCAGGAGTCAGGGGATTATTCCTGGGATTAGCATTTGAGGATGTTTAATCAAGGATGTCAGAATGGAAGACTGGATAAGCAAGAATTCACTGATGTGGGGGTACTTTCTCAGGACAAAAGATTTAATAGTCTACCAGGAGCTCTGGGAGATGGGGCAAAGTTGCTGCAAGGATTTAAGAAGCCTGGAAAAAACAATGGCCAAATCTCAGGGAAATGGAAATACCTGCCTTGCCCTGCCAAACCACAGAAGAAGGTGGGCATGCCGAAACTGATATGTAAGGCAACAAGACCAGCCAGATAATTATGTTCCATTGGAAGGCCTGAAGGACACACTGCTCAAGCCATCAGGAATAGGTTGGAAGAGAGGTACCACTGATCCTAAGAAATTTGGTGGTGGCTCTCCTCTGCAGGCCAGGGCTGATCTAAGAGAAGAGGTCAGTGTTGGGTTTATTAACATCCATTGAAATGATGGGTCTCAAAGTAGTAGAAGTATGTGTCTTAAGGAATGGAATGGCAAAATAAGGTTTTTTGTTGTTGATGATGATGATAATTTCCTTAAATCAGGTAATTTGTTACACATTCTGAAAGTTGAATTAAAAATGAAATCTGGAGAGAAAAATAGGAATAATCTTTAGAGGAGTTCAACTTTTGACTAGAGCTGATTAAGTTATTTATTATTATTTTAAAATAAGGGGTTATTTTATTCTATTGTATTCTTATTATAATTTAATGTCATATTGATTTTATATTTTCTTGTATTCTACTTTATAAACTTCCAGTTTGGGGCTAGGAAAAATGCTGCTGAATGATGTCCTAGAGCTTTTATTTAGATGTTAATCAAGATGCCTATGTTCTTTTGGCTAACATTGGTTAATAGCTTAACATTTAAAATGCTATATCCCTTTAAAAATTTTTTATCCCTTTAACCTCTTTTATATCTTAAGATACAAAATATATATGTGTATATTTACAGATATAGATACACGCCTATATACACATTTACATGTATACAAAATATGTATGTATGCATATGTGTGTGTATATATATAGCACTTTGGGAGGAAATATATATATATATTTATATATATATCTATACACACACACACACACACACGCACACACACAGTACATAGGCCAGGCATGGTGGCTCACACCTGTGATCCCAGAGCTTTGGGAGGATCACATGAGGCCAGGAGTTCAAAACCAGCCTGGGCAACATAGTGAAACCCTGTCTGTACAAAAAAATAAAAAAATTACTGAGCATGGTGGTGCATGCCTGTAGTCCTAGCTACTTGGGAGTCTGAGGCAGGAGGATTGCTTGGGGCCAGGAGTCTGAGGTTACAGTGAGCTATGATCACACCACTGCACTTCAGTCTGGATGACAGAGCGGCCAAAATGAAGTTCAATCCCTTTGTGACTTCCGACCGAAGCAAAAATCACAAAAGGCATTTCAATGCACCTTCCCACATTCACAGGAAGATTATGTCTTCCCCTCTTTCCAAAGAGCTGAGACTGAAGTACAACGTGTGATTCCTGCCCATCTAAAAGGATGATGAAGTTCAGGTTGTATGAGGACACTAAAGGGTTAGCAAATTGGTAAAGTAGTCCAGGTTTACAGGAAGAAATACATCATCTACACTGAATGGGTGCAGTGGGAAAAGGCTAATGGCACAACTGTCCACATAGGCATTCACCCCAGAAAGGTTATCACTAGGCTAAAACTCGGCAAAGACCGCGAAAAGATCCTTGAACGGAAAGCCAAATCTCCCCAAGTAGGAAAGGAAAAGGGCAAATACCAGGAAGAAACAACTGATAAGATGTAGGAATGAAGTAATCTTATATACAAGTTTTGATTAAAACTTGAAACAGACAAAAAAAGAAAAGATATAGGCTGGGTACAGTGGCTAACATCTGTAATCTCAGCACTCTGGCAGGCTGAGGTGGACAGATTGCTAGAGTCTAGGGGTTTGAGGTCGGCCTGGGCAACACGGCAAAACCCTGTCTCTATAAAAAATACAAAAATCAGCCCCGTGTGGTGGCACGCAAATGTATTCCCAGCCACTTGCGACACTGAGGTGGGAGGATCGCTTGAGCCCAGGAGGCAGAGGTTGCAGTGAGCTGAGATTGTACTGTTGCACCCCTGCCTGGGTGACATAGCAAGACCCTGTCTCAAAAAAAAAAAAAAAACGTGTGTGTGTATATATATACACACACACACATATATATGTAATGCAGATGTATATATATAAAATGTAGATACATATAAATATATGTAATGTAGATATATACATAGATGCAGATACAGATATACACATAATTTTTAAATCTTATTTCTCTAGTTCTGATGACTTAACCAGCTGAAGATCTTGCAAACTCTCTCAGGAGAGGTATCCAGGGATCAAACCAGTCTCTTCCACGACCCTGAAAGGAGAACTTGCTTAACTGACTCTCTCTCTTCAGTTCAAGGCCTTTCCAGTTACGCCACGGTTTCTTAATCAAGGTTCTTTGGAGTTCTTCATGAATGGGTTTCTTGAGATCTCTGAACCCTTTCGAGGTATCCTCAACATTCTATCTGTGTGTGCATACACAGTGTTTTCCTGGGGAATCTGTTGCTTTTGTTTGCTTCTCAGTGTCTCTGACTAAAAATATTTCTGAAACACTAGCATTCATCACTTGAAGCCTTAGGCCTCCTGGCCACCAGGAACAGCTATAATTTCATTCTGAAGGAAAAGCGAACTAATCTTCTCTCCTAATGACCTGGGGAGAGTTCGCTTCAAGACACCAAAGTAACTTTTAGTAACATACCATGAACACTGAGCAAAAACTAATCCACCTAATCTCCTTTGGCTTCCAACATCACTTGGCACCTCAGCGCATCATCTTGAGGAAAGTCAAACCTGCCATTCTTGGCCACCAGTTCAAATATAAGCCACTAGACTAAATGTAACTACTTGTCTGACATTGATGCCATCAGCAGTACCATCCTCTGCTTCTCCTCTTCACAATCACCGGAGCTCTGAGACTAGGTGAGGCAACGTAGGTATGAAGGAGCTGCTCCTTTCCCACCCTGCACTTGTACTTGCTCAACCCAAGAGTCGGTGCCTCCTCACTTTTTGCACTCTAGGCACATCCCTTGTCTCACCCTAATCCCAGCTCTGTGTCACCAACTATAATGCATCCATTATGTTCTGATGGAAAGAGCATCAGCCACAGGAGGAGGGAAGAGGTACTAGTAGATTATCTGCAGAGACAGTAACCTAAGAACTAATTAGGGAAAATGAAGGAAGTCATTGCAGAAAAGTGGGATAGCAACGATTTAGTCTGGTGACAGGAAAAGAAGTAAAGGATCAGATATGAGTCTAGGTGAACAGGATGAAGCCAAACAGCTTAGAACATGGTGAATAAAACATGGATTCTGAGGCCTGCTCTTATCAGGTGCTGGTAACTGGCTGGGCAAGACAACAGAATTCTCAACTTTATCTCAGCCTGTTCTCAAAGAATCACGTTATAAAGTGTCCTGGTATGGGGAAGGGAGAGAAAAATCAGAAAATCTCTATAGAACTAAAATCTGTATGTTAATTTTTTCAATTCTGTGAAGACTTTTTCTTATGAGATTTCTGAAGTTGGGCCAACTAAAATTTAAGGGCCCTTGAATGACTGTTATCTTTGCTGAGAGAGGGCGTATGTTAAATTCCACCAAATTAATAACCTATATTTGCGTATTGTCTTACAGGTTACTACGTTCTCTCCGACGCTGTCTTTTTAAATCTCAGTCATTTCTCTTTGCTTTTGCCCATTTCTGTTCCCATTTCCTAAAACTCTTTCTTCTAGCCCTGGTTGACACTGATTTTTTTTTTTTTTTAAACAGCTTTATTAAGATATAATTCACATACCATGCAATTCACCAATTTAAATTGTACAATTCAATGGTTTTTACTCTATTCAAAGTTGTGCAACCATCACGACAATTTTAAAACACTTCCTTCACCCCGAAAGAAATCTTGGACCCATTAGCAGTCTCTCTCCATTTCCCCCACTAACCTCCCTAGCCATAGGCAGCCACAAATCTACATTGGAGGGGGCCCATTCTGGACATTAATTTTTAATTTTTATTCGAAAGTGCCCCTGTAATCTCAGCACTTTGGGAGGCCAAGGCGGGAGGATCACTTGAGACCAGGAGTTCGGGACCAGCGTGGGCAACATGGCAAAACTCCGTCTCTACAAAAAATACAAAAATTAGCCGGGCGCGGTGGTGCGCATCTGTAGTCCCAGCTCCTTGGGAGGCTGAGGTGGGAGGATCACTTGGGCCTGGGGAGGTCAAGGCTGCAAGTGAGCTATGATCATGCCACTGCATTCCAGCCTGGGTAACAGAGTGAGACCCTGTTTCAAAAAGGAAAAAAAAAGTGCCCTTGGGGAATTAAGAAGTTTTTTTTTTTTTTTTTTTTTTTTTGAGACGGAGTCTCACTCTGTAGCCCAGGCTGGAGTGCAGTGGCCGGATCTCAGCTCACTGCAAGCTCCGCCTCCCGGGTTCACGCCATTCTCCTGCCTCAGCCTCCCGAGTAGCTGGGACTACAGGCGCTGCCACCTCGCCCGGCTATTTTTTGTATTTCTTAGTAGAGATGGGGTTTCACCGTGTTAGCCAGGATGGTCTCGATCTCCTGACCTCGTGATCCGCCCATCTCGGCCTCCCAAAGTGCTGGGATTACAGGCTTGAGCCACCGCGCCCGGCCAGAAGTCTTATTTTTGGAACTCCTGACCCCTAAATGGTGGACATGTGTGATAAATCAGAGAGCTGTGACAGAAATAGCCGGGGAAGGGGAAACAGTATTTATTTAACAACTACCATGTACTAATGTATATAATTACTTTCACAGCCATCCTATGAAAGAGGTATCATTCAGCAGTTGAAGAAGCTGAGGTTTATAGAAATTATGTAACCTGGCCTGGTGTGGTGGCTCATGCCTATAATCCCAGCACTTTGGGAAGCTGAGGCGGGCAGATAGCTTGAGCTCAGGAGTTCAAGACTGGCCAGGACAACATGGTGAAACCCCATCTCTACCAAAAGTACAAAAATCAGCCAGGCATGGTGGCTGGTGCCTGTCGTCCCAGCTACTTTGGGGGCTGAGGCAGGAGGACTGCTTGAGCTCAGGAAGCGGAGGTTGCAGTGAGCCAAAATAGCACCACTGCACTATAGCCTGGGCAACAGAGTAAGACTCTGTCTCAAAAAAAAAAAAAAAAAAAAGAAAAAATAATTATGTAACCTGTCAAAGGTTATAAAGTTAGTAACAAAGCAAGATTATAAATCTTTGTTTTCTGACTAAAACTTATTCATCTTCTTTGCACCAGAACAGGGGTTCTCGCACTTTGGTGGGCATGAGAATCACCTGGAAGGCTTATAAAACACAGAATGTGGAGCTCCACACACAGAGTTTCTGATTTACTAATTCTGGGGTGGTGCTTAAGCGTTTGCATTCCCAGATGCTGCGCTGCTGCTGGTCTGACACTGCACTCTGTTGTGCTGCCTAACAGTACCTGAGAATGAATTGATTAAGGTCACAGAGCTGGATGTGACTGATTAAGGTCAGAGAGCTTTAACATCATCCAGCCGTCTTTTCATAACAGTGCTTATGATCTGACAAAGCAATTGCTGATTGATAACAGGTGGAAAGTAATTAGAAAGATAATACAGAGAACGAAAATGCTTCGGATACATGATGAGGTGTGATAACATCTATTTTTCTGGCTGGGGAATGAGATAAAAAAACAGAGAATTGATCATGGTGCGTGAAGCACCTAGAGTTAGAACACTTCAGTTGGGTGGAAAATGTAACGTTCCTTGTCTAGTTCAGAACCCATGGCTACTTAAGGGGAGAAGGCAGGCAGACAAAGGACTGTCAACAGCAATGTCTCTTATTGTTCTTTGGCTACAGCTGCACTTGCATACTCATGCTGACTTCATCCCCAAATGTTAACTAGGCCAGAACTTGATCAGACTGAAATCTGTAAAAGAAAAAAAAAATCATCACAGATACCAAGAAAATGTATTTCCTTGGATCTGTTCTAACTCTGAATTTTGTCAAAAATTTCGATTTTTTTTTAAGTAGGAGGGGAAGGAGGACAGTTCAAAATCACTTAATTCAGAATCTGCAGTGTAATTGTTATGGTAGGCTCAAATGCGATTTGAACACTCCTAGCTATGGGATTTGGTGACCAAGCTCCCAAGAGAGGATGACACAGCACAGGGAATAGCACAGGCAGCCTGCCTTGCTTTGTAGGGGGCAGAGACGTGAAAGTCCTTGTTGAGGTCACTGGAGCTGAGAGTACTCTTCATAATTTAAATGGACATGGGTAATTTCCTTATATGTAGGCAAGCCAGCCCTAGGGATAGGAAAGAGAAAGAAAAACAGGGAGTACAGAGTACAGATGGCTGCCCTCTGCTAATTAGGCCTTACCTTTATATAGAATGCTTTTGATTTTTTCAGACACTTTCATGTATATTAACTCATGCACAGAGGTCAAATATTATAATTATTAAACAAAGTGCAGAGAAGTATGGAGAATTAACTCAGTTAATGAATTAGCTCAACTAGGTAATAGGTGTATCTAATACTAGGATTAGATGGGGACAGTCACTCTGGAATGCCAGGAAAATGAAACATTCAGAAATAAGTGTAGTAACCACATTAATGCTATCAAGGGAACAAGCCTTTCCTTCCAAAGTGACAGAAATGAAGTTTACTTGTTGGTGTCTTCTTACTTCATATTCATTCATTTGTTCATTCATTTACCATGTACTAAATGCTTCCCACTTGCTTGTCATTCTGCTCAGTGGGCCTGGGAGATGCAGAAATGAGACATTATCTTTTTCCATTTATTGAGGCCCTACAAGGTGCCAGAAACTGTTCTAGGTGTTAGGGCTATAGTTTTATATCTATATATATACACACATATATAAATGTATAAGCCAGTGTGGAGTTAAGTCAATTAAAATTAACAAAGCAAAAGGAAATAAATCCTATAATAAAAATGCCTTGATGGATAGAGGGATGGGTAGATGACCAGTTATGTTTTAAAACAAGTATATATATGGTATGATGTTTATAATGATAGAGTCTAGGTGGTGGGTATATTGGTGTTTGCTGTAAAATCTTCCAACTGTGCTTAAAAATTTTTATGATAAAATATTATGGAAGAAACACTATAGGAATGACAAGGAAGGTGCAGAGTTGAGAAAAGTTTATGAAAGACATGACATTCTTTTATTTTTTTAAGAGACAATCGATAGAGGAGTGCAATGGCATGATCACAACTGCAACCTCGAACTCCTGGGCTCAAGTGATCCTCCTGCCTCAATATCTGGTGTAGCTGGGACTACAGGTGTGCACCTGTGTTTGAAGAAAAAAGGTCCATGCCCAGCTAATTTTTATACTTTTTGTGGAGATGGGGGTCTCATTATGTTGCCCAGGCTGGTCTCGAACTCCTAGTCTCAAATGATCCTCACTCTTCTGCCTCCCAAAATGTTGGGATTACAGGCATGAGCCACCCCACTGGGCTTTGGCATTCCTTTATCCTCCTCTTCTTCTCCTTAACTACCTAATATCCCCAAGCTAACCCTCAGTTGTAGGTTCAACTTCCAAATTCCAATGGGTTATAAAGAGTTCTACAAAAGTCCATGACGACTAATAAATCTATCTAGTAGAGAAAAGACCTTCTGGAGAGGAGGCTAACTCTAGGACCACCTAAAACTCACCCACTCCATAGCTATTTGGTAAGGCACACCTTTAGGAAACTTCACCTAAATGCCTGCTTCTGGGTAGCAGGTAGTGGCCACTCTCCCCATCTTTGTTTCCTGTCTGAGCTGCTACAGAGTTTGATGTTAGATGGTGACATAAAATACAGTTATCCCTAGATATGCGGAGGGACTGGTCCCAGGACGGTCTACATGTAACCAAATCCACACATAAAGTCCCACAGTCAGCCCTGGGGAACCTGCACAAATACTGTATTTTCCATATGCCTTTGGTTAAAAAAAAAAAGCTGCATAAAAGTGAACCTCCCAGTTTGAACCTGTGTTGTTCATCAACTGTAATTTAAAAGTGAAAAAAGGTTTGTGTTTTCTGGTATCCTTTTTTGTTTGTTTGTTTGTTTGTTTGTTTGTTTTTTGACACAGGCTCTGGCTCTGCTGACCAGGCTGGAGGGCAGTGGGGCAATCATGGCTCACTGCAGCCTCGATTTCCCTGGCTTGAGAGAAAATTTTTTTTTTCAAAATAATTTTCAATTTAAGGTAATTTACTAAGTTTCAAAAGATAATGCTATCGACGTAAATTCTGTTTTAGATTGTAGGCCCCATCAGCTTATTGATACCAGTCCCAAGTTCAGAGAAGAAGAGACTGGAAGTTACTAGGCTAGTCCTACCTCTCTCACGTATGTCCCAGCAAAACTTCTCTTTCCAGTTTCAGCCCTTTAGAGACCTTTTTTCTTCAAACACTAATATAGGGCTTAGACTGTACCAGCACTGTTCTGAGAACTTTACATACACGAATTCATTTAATTCTCACAAAAATCCTGGGAGGTATTTGCCATTATTATTCCCATTTAACAGATGAGAGCACTGAAGCACAGAGAGGTTAAGTAACTTGCTTAGGGACCTGGATGTGAATGCAGAAATCTGGCTCCAGAGGTGGAGTCTGAAACTGCCTTTCTAAGTGACTGATTGCCAATCTCTGGAAAATCAGTTCAATCGAAGGTATTAATGGATCAAAATGTCAGTATGTTTTCAGATACCCTAACTCCATAGGAAGCTCAGCGTATGGGATTTGAGATACTGTAGTTTAGAAGGGAATTGCTTTTCCAAGGGAGGGCACCCTTCAGATAAGCCCCTCAAACCGCCCTTCTGTAGAGTCGCACGAGGACAGGCCTGCTAAAAACGATGGCGCTGGGGGGTTTCCAAGACAGGAAATATCTAAAGCCAGAGGCTGACATATTATCTTGGCGAACGGGAGAAGGGAAAAAGAACCCTCATTTTTTGGAAACACAAGTTTTTAGTCTGGATAATGGGTAAATGACATTAACTCTTTGTTCCACCCTAATCTTCCCAGCTTGCTCAAATTTTGCTTCTCAAACCTGGGCCATTCCTTCTTATTCAATTTGCCTATTAATTCCTTCAAGCTTTTTATCCCTTCTGAAATAGGTGGTAGCATACCAAATTGAAACACAGAACAGCCTGTTTCTTTCCCCCAGGGTCCGCTAGGGCGCGTCGGAGAAAGGGTTAACCGGGCGGGTGGGAGGGAGGGTCGGGCTCACACCTTTCGCAGAGACCTCGGGCGGCGGCGGGGCCCGGGAGGGGCGGAGGCTGGGGCCAGACGCCTCGCCGCCTCCGCCTCGGCGAATAGCAGCGCGCTGCCCGCCCGGATTGGAGCAGCAGCATCACGCTGACCTCTGCCTGGGATGTAAACCGGCCCGGCCGCTGCGGGCAAAGGAAGGCTCTTGGCTCCTCCGGGAAACCCAGCCCCATCACCCGGCTCTGAACGGCTCGCAGGCGAGCGGCAGCAGCCTCGGCCCCGGCAGCGCCCAGCGGCGGCTGCGGGAAGCGGAGGGAGGCCGACGCGGGCGCGGGCGGGGAGCGTGCGTCCGTTCGCACAGGCAGCGGGAGGAGGGGCGGCGCGAACCATGGCCGGGGACAGCGAGCAGACCCTGCAGAACCACCAGCAGCCCAACGGCGGCGAGCCCTTCCTTATCGGCGTCAGCGGGGGAACGGCCAGCGGCAAGGTACGGCGGGGCCCCAAGCCGCGCTCCCCTCCCGGCTCTGGTCCCGGCGGCGCATGTGGCCGGCGGCCGCGGGCCATGTCAGTTGCTGCAGCCACCGCGTGGCCCGCGCGCCTCCGCTCCCGGCCGCGCTCCAGCGCGGAGTGCGCCCCGCGCGGCCTGGGGGCGCTGCGGCGGGGGCGGGCGAAGACTCGGGCCATGGAGGTTCTGGGGGTACGCGGCTACGATCGCAGGGCTGGAGTGCTCCCCTCGCTTTTCTCCCCCTGCGTTAATAACTCGTGGCCGGGGTCCTATGGGGGAAGGGCAGGGAAGCGGATGCTTATTGTTTTGCAAGTCCAGTGTTGGGGGAGAGGGCTTTCCGCAGGACCCCCTACGAACCCCCGATGGCCCCCCACCCCCCCCCCCCAGCCCGGGTCTGGCACAGACGTGCTCGCCCAGCGGCGCAGCCGGGTGCTGAGGGCGGAGCGAGCCGGGAAGCGCGGCCGGGAGGGCGAGGGTGGCGGGAACGCGCGAGGCGGCATCCCGGGGAAGGGGAGCCCCGTTTGGGGCTGCACTCAAGGGCTGGGGATTACAGGGGTTTCCGGGTAAAAGCCTGAGAGCCAAATAGGTGCCCTGACATTAATGAAACGGTAATAGTAGGGGCTTCTGTATTTTAAGGTTATGAGAGGAAACGTGGTCGACTTCAATGAGAAAGTTGTACTGGCTCCATGCTCTTCGGTGTCCGGGACGTACGCGTCTTGGATCCACGGAAGGGGGTCATCGTATGGGCGTCTGACACTCTTAGGAGCCTGTTTCCTTTGTTTTATCAGCAAGGCAAGAAGAGACGAGGGAAATGACTTCCTAGCTTTACCCCGGGGCTTTTTCTGCAGGTGGAGAAGGGTGGAGTCCTCCCAGATGCTTCTTTTCTTTGCTCCTCTAACAGCCTTTAAGATGTGGCTACTTGTTTTTCCCACCGTTTAACACCCTCCAACTTCATTTGGAGCACGGGTTCCTCAGGGGAGCCTGAGAGCTGGGTGCTGGTGTGCGGGTTTGGAGAGGCGGGATGATGCTTCCCCGGGCTGGGGAGAGCAGAGCAGGAAGGCTGGTTGGCGCCATGAGGAAAGAGCCACGAGGTTTTCGCTCCCGAACCGACGCGTCCGTAGCCCCTCCTCCATTTTGGTTTTACGTTTTTCCCTCCAGGTCTGGACGACTTTTGCGCAAGGAGCCCAGCTAGACACGGCGGCTGGCCCTGTGGAACTTCTTTATTGATGAAGTTAATCTCGTCCCTAGCTCCCAGGGTTAGGAATCGGCCTGCTTTAGGTCCTGAAGTTTCTGTTCTGTGTGCTCCCTGGTTGAAGGCTTTTAAAAAAAATTTGTAATTTTTGAATGTATTCTTTACTATGACTTATACTAGTAATTCAAAGCAAAACCAGAGTGCTAGCCCTTTCAGAAAGCTTTACCTGTTCTTTTAGAATTATTCTTGCCCTTCTGGCATACGCCTGTTGGATTGAGAGCTTTTATATATGTGTGTGTGTGTTCGTGGCTGTTTTCCCAGCCCTCCTAGCATAGTGCCTGCCTGGCATGTAGTGGGGTCCAGATTTTAAGCTGAAGTCCAGTCCTCCTAAGGTGGGGAGGAGACGTAAACTTGCATATGAGCTTTTAGAAACAAAATGACCTTGGTAATCGTCTAAATAATTTAGTTACCATCAGGGTGAAAACTGCCACCCTAGAAGGTGAATAACTCTGTTCTTGTTCTTGTGTATTTCTCAGTCGTCACCTGTTCTGACTTGATAATCAGTACAAGCTTTTGGTGTTACTTGGGTAAAGTGTGGAATGGGAATAGTGGTGAGCCAATATGGGAGAAGCTAATTCTCTGCCTCCTAAAGTGCTGGAGTTACGGGTATGAGCCACTACCCGGGCTGGCTTTTTAATCTTTATTTTTTGTAGCGACTAGGTCACCATGTTGCCCAAGCTTGCTTGTACATTTTTGACATACAATTGATTGATAGTTTGTCATCCTTTAAGATTGTTGATATTTTTGTTATTAAAAAAATCCAAGACTGGGCCTGGTGGCTCACGCCTGTAATCCCAGCATTTTGGGAGGTGGAGGCAGGAGGATTGCTTGAGCCCAGGAGTTTGAGACCAGCCTGGGCAACACAGTGAGACCCCGTCTGTATAAAATGAAAATTGTGGTGGGTTGAGAAAGTTATTTTGACCTATGTTAAAAACCAGATTCTCAGCTTGGACAACATAGTGAGACTTGTTCTCTACAAAAATAAAAAAATTATCCAGGTGCGGTGTTGCATGTTTAGAGGCTGAGGTGGGAGGATTGGTTGAGCATGGGAGGTCGAGGCTGCAGTGAGCTGTGATTGTGCCACTGCACTCCAGCCTGGGTGACAGAGCAAGACCTGTCTCAAACAAAAACCAAAAAAGATTATGGCTGGGTACAGTGGCTCACACCTCTAGTCCCAGCACTTTGGGAGGCCAAGACAGGAGGATGACTTCAGAACCAGCCTGGGCAACAGAGAGAGACCTTGTCTCTAAAAAAAAAATAAAAATTAGCCATGTATGGTGGTTTGTTCCACCAGCTACTCAGGAGGCTGAGGCAGGAGGATGGCTTGAGCCTAGGACTTGGAGGCTGCAGTGAGCTTTAGTGCCACTGTACTCCAGACTGGGTAATGTAGCAAGACCCCATCTCAAAACCAAACGAAACCAGATTCTCATATTTCCCCCTAAAGGACAGGTGTAGTGACAACACTAAAAGGGGGAAAAAAACCCAGGCTAAACTTCTTTGCCTGCATACATACCTGTGACTTTTAGGTATCGTTCTGTTTCCTTTTTATTGCCTGTTCCTTGTTCCTGTGACCTCTTCATTGGACAACTGAAATAGCCTCTGAATCTGTTCCATTACACTGTCATCAGAATGGTCTTCCTTAGGAATAGCTCTGGTTGTGCCATTTTCCTTTTAGGAAACCTTGGGTAAGTCCCCATTGCTCAGTACAGGTCAAATACATCAGTATAGTACAAATCCCCTTGGCCCCTGAACGTGGTCCCAGGCTATTTATTGTTTTTATTTTTATTTTATTTTTTATTGAGATGGAGTCTCACTCTGTCACTCAGGCTGGAGTGCAGTGGTGCCATCTTGGCTTACTGCATCCTCCACCTCCCGGGTTCAAGCAATTCTCCTGCCTCAGCCTCTCGAGTAGCTGGGATTATAGGCATGTGCCACCAGGCCTGGCTAGTTTTTTTGTATTTTTAGTAGAGGTGGGGGGTTTCACCATGTTGGCCAGTCTGGTCTCGAACTCCTGACCTCAGGTGATCTGCCTGCCTCGGCCTCCCAAAGTGTTGGGATTACATGCATGAGCCACCATGCCCGACCTTATTTTTCTATACAGCCAAATGCACACAGACCATCTTACTGAACTGCCTTCACTTAACATTTTGCTCAGTCGTCTTCTTTTTGGAATGGCCTTTAGGCTTTTTAAGGCTCAACTCTGTTAATACTTCCTCGAGGGAACTTTGTTACCTATTTCCTTAATGAGAATTATTTTTTCTTTCTTCTGCTTCCATAGACTTACCATATCTTTCTTGGCTTATGGTTATTTGTTGACTGCTTCTTCCATTAGAGTATGTGTTCTACGAGAGAATACTTTTTCTTAACCTGTTTAAGTGCTTGGGATTGAGGGGAAATAAGGATTTTAAGGAACCATGAGAGAAGGTCTCTGTCCTTAGCAGTTTACTGTTTCTAAATTTCTTTCACTGTTTTTATCACCAAGTCACTTTATCATTAAAGCATTTGATTATCTATTCCCTTTGAAGTCAGGTACCAGTCTTCCCTACTGGTAGATGACAATGGAAGATGAGGTTAGGGGAACTTTTGACTTAGTGATAGGACTGGGATTGGGATCTAGGGTTTTATTTTTTATTTTTTATTTATTTTTGGGACAGAGCCTTGCTCTGTCACCCAGGCTGGAGTGCAGGGGTGCGATCTTGGCTCACTGCAACCCCAGCGATTCTCCTGCCTCAGCCTCCCGAGTAGCTGGGATTACAGGTGCCCACCACAATGTCTGGTTAATTTTTGTACTTTTAGTAGAGACGGGGTTTCACTGTGTTGGCCAGGCTGGTCTCGGTCTCCTGACCTCATGATCTGCCTTGGCCTCCCAAAGTGCTGAGATTACAGGTGTGAGCCTCTGCACCCGGCCAGTTTTTTTTTTTTTCTTCTTAAAATCTGTATCTGTTTTGAACTTTCTCCACAAGCAGTGGCCTCTTCGTATGAGTATTTTTAGGGAGGTTGGCCTGCGTGTGACCAATATAGGACACGAGAGGAGATGCCGTCCCCTCTGAGGTGTGGACTGCCACCTCAGTGCAGCTTGGCCATGAGTCAGCATCTGCTTTTGGAGTGCTTCAGAATGTGCTCTGGACCCGTGTCGGCTCCCACTGCCCTGTTCTGGAACCTCGGTCGCCATCCCCATCCAGCCAGATCACGTATTCCACACCCTCCTATCAGGTGTTCCCGGGACTGTGGGGCTGGTTTGTTCCTTCTGCTGTTTTTCTCAGAGCTGGCATTGTGTGTTTTCCATCACCTCAAACTGCTGCCATGGCGGGGAAGGCCTGGTGTGATCTGGCCCTTGGGACCTCCTTCCCTTTCCCCCTCTAGCTAGTACAGCCACACCCACTCTCGGCATGGCAGGCTTCCCCCCAGCCAAGGATGTCCGCACTTGCTGTCTGCTCTGCCTGAAACTCCTGCTTTTTCACCGAGCCATGCCTAGCAGGATATCTGGTAGAATGAAGAAACCCTGGGTCCTGCTGCCTCCAGTAGTTCCTCTCCTGCTGCCTTTCCTCAGGCTGTATTTCTTCTTTGTTCCTTGAGTGTCTTTGAAGTATGGTTTCTGATGCTCACTCTGTCTGTGGTCACCTACCAGTTCACTACATAGCATTTGCTTTCATGTAATTTCTTTGTCACGTCTTGCTTTTATGAGGTTCTGTGGTGGAGACAGATTGTCTTTGGGAATTTCACTGCTGAAGACCTGACCTTTTTTGCTAGTGGGCTTGGTAGTGGTGCTGTTGGAACTACTTACGGTCTCTAAATCTTAGACTTGTATTTCAGTATTTTAAAATCAGTAAAAAAGGGTTGAGGGTATGCTTTTATATGCGAGTGTGTATGCATATGTCTGTATGCTTTCATGTCCATTAAACCATTTCAGTCATTAAGCTGATTTGTCATGAAAGCATTTGATCTTTTCACCATATATATAAAATATATAAGCATAACCCATATATAATTATGACATACAAAGTAGGAATAAAAAAAGAAAAAAAACATTTAGAAACATAATTTCTTTAATAGTATAAAATCTTTCGATTGTTACTAAAATATTTGTGACTGAAGATTGAAAGATGTTTTGTTTTTAAAAATCTTGTTTAATACTTGGTGATTCTTGGATGGCATTGGTGGTGGTAGTTTTGGTGATCATTCAAGACTGAAGGTTTTGTTCTAAGTTTAGTCTTCTGAATTTTTATTTAATGATTATCATATTTGAAAAAGTTACCCCTAAAAAGATCCAAGTAGAGGAAAGCTATCATTTTATAGTACTTACTAAATCATGATGTTCCCATCCTCCAATTATGCTATGACTTTTCTTTAAAACGAGCTAGAATATTTTCATCTTGTAGTCCTAGCTACTTGGGAGGCTCAAGTGGGAGGATTGCCTGAGCCCTAGGAGGTTGAGACTGGAGTGAGTCTTAATCCCACCATTGCAATCCAACCTGGGCGACAGAGCGAGACCCTATCTCAGAAAAAAACAAAAAAAGTTCCATTAGTATACGATTTAATATAATAACCTGAAAAATATAAAGAACCATATAAAGCCCTCCAGCATTAGACTTTCAGGCCTCATAAGTGGTAATATGATTACATGAGGGGGCAATGGTTCTAAATGTATGCTTGAGAATTTTGAACAATGAGAGAAGGTAACAACTCTGAAAACAATTTGCTTTGCCAACTTGCTATTAGCAATACTCTTTCCATAAGATGAGTTTTTTTCTTTCTTTTTTTGTTTTTTTTTTTTAAAGCAGTTGTTTTTACTTGGTTTCTCCCTGTGAAACTATAGGAAAGGTGTCGGTATTTCTGTGAAAGCCCACACTTGACCTTCAGTACCCTATGGGACAGGGGACCAGCAAGCAGTACTTTTTATTCCTGTGATATGTAGTCTTTGGCAAGAATTTTGCCTGACACATACATGGCAGAAACATAAAAATTTTGTGTGGGTTGTAGAGTTGTGCTGCTTTATTTCCTTATTCAGCCCATAAGTATGCTATTTGGTCTGACATTTTTACCTTTTTTTTTGGCTGACTAGCAGGGAGCAAGGGCTATTTTGTCATCTCAGCTAGCATGCTGTGCTTTCCCTTGCCTGTCTTGTAGAAGTCCAAAGTTCTGTGTCTCTGGGATTGCTTTTCCTTGGGAGTGGAGATGAGTACTGTCTTTGCCCTTCGCAGGCTTCTAGTCTCCTAGGCTGTCTAGATAAAGCTTGTGGTAGAATGGGCTGACAACAGTGCTGATTTTGGACTATGGTCTAAAAGACATTTTTGCATTCATAACCACTAAGAGAATTTTGGAGAATTCTTCATCCCATTTTGCACATATAATACATATATTTTTATATGTTATAAAATATAATATATTTTGTATGTTATAAAATGTTTTTATGTTATAAAATATATATATTTAAACTTAGTTATTATTATTATTGTTTTAGAGACTGTGTCTCACTATGTTGCCCAGGTTGGCATGAACTCCTGGCCTTAAGCAGTCCTCCTGTCTTGGCCTCCCAAAGTGCTGGGACTATAGGCATGAGCCACTGTACTGGGCCCCATCACATATTTTTGACATCAGTTTTTTTCATTGTAAGTAAAGAGTTGTTGAAAACAATTGTTGCTTAAAAACAACAATTGTTTCATTCTTTTAAGTTATCTGATGAGTTCTAACTACTGTAATAATTTGACCTATTGTCATACATTGTAAAACCTGTAGATGAACAAGCTGTTATTTGAGTCAGAAATGTTCACTTTTCTTTTTTCCTCAATCATTTCAGTTTTGCTTCCCCTGCAAAATATTAATTTAATTTCATTTTTTTATGCTTGAAAATATTTTATTTGTCACTCTATCATATGTGACAAAAGTATACATTAAAATTTTATTTCCTGTTCTCATGAATCTAAGTATTTATTTCTTTTGGATTGCATTACTACTGTACTTATTAGTACAAAATTCATCAAAACAAATGGATACTGCCGGGCGTGGTGGCTCACGCCTGTAATCCCAGCACTTTTGAGAGGCCGAGGCAGGTGGATTACCTAAGGTCAGGAATTTAAGACCAGCCTGGCCAACATGGGGAAACCCCATCTCTACTAAAAATACAAAAATTAGCTGGGCGTGGTGTCGGGTGCCTGTAATCCCAGCTACTTGGGAGGCTGAGGCAACAGACTAGCTTGAACCTAGGAGGCAGAGGTTGCAGTGTGCCGAGATTGTGCCACTGCACTCCAGCCCGGGTGACAAGAGCAAGACTCTGTCTTAAAAAAAAAATACAAAAAAAAAACCAAATGGATATCTTATACATTTTTTTTTTTTTTGAAGAAAGCATCTTGATGAGATAGAGCCTTCCACCCCGAATTATTTGATGATTCTGTGGATAATTACTATTTAATACTAGAATAAGATTTTTCATTTGTATAGCTCTAAGCTTTAAGGAACCCTGTTGACATAAATAAGTAGATGGAAATGGAAAGAATATTGTTATATCAAGGTCAATCAGACTCAGTTTTTACCTTTGAAATTATATGTCAAAATACAGTGGATTTTTATGAATCAACTAGCTTGCCATTCATCTCCTCTAATTTTGTAGAAAGCAGGAAAACTGGAAACCTCCAGACCTGTAAAAGGAGTTGTTATTCCATCATTAAGTCATTCATCTTCCAGTATCAGCTTGAGTATTTTAGATCACCCTTTTGCATGGATTCAGAATGGAGGGGTGATGGGCCTTTATTTTGTAAAATGAGAGAAGCCGGATTGTGAAAGGGTGTCCCTGCTGTCACTTGGCTCGGGAAGTTTTCACGTACCCTAGTTTGAAGACAACTGATTTAGGTAGCTTGGTGTCTTAGTCTGTTTTGTGCTGCTGTAGCAGAATACCTGATAATGAACATAAATGTATTTCTTACAGTTCTGGAGGCTAAGGAGTCCAAGATTGAGGGTCTGACACCTGGCCTTTTTGCTGTGTCATGGTCGTCCCATCCTGGAAGGCAGAAGGGCAAGGGGCGGGGGTGGGGAGGAGAGAAAGTGAGTGTCCTCACGCACAAGAGGTTCAGACAAGGTTCCTTTTGTAAGGAACCCGCCCCTGTCATAACGAATCTGCTCACATGATAAGGGCACTAATCCAGTTCATGAGGGTGGTGCCTCCAAGATCCAAACACCTTCCATCAGGCCCCACTTCCTAACACTGCCACATTGAGCATCAAGTTTTCAACACGTGAACTTTAGAGGACACTTTCAAACCACAGCACTTGTGTTCCAGCCCACTGTTGCCACTTACTTATTAAGTATCTGTATATTCATCTACAGAAGAGGGTCCTTACAGCCCTTACATTTTCACAGTTCTGTAACTAGCCTTGAGTATCCTATGATTGTTACCACTGGCCACATAAAGTACTTCTTGAATCTGAACCTGTGTAAGTGGTAGACATTTGTAAGCTTTCTTTGGTGGGATTCTGAAAGACTGACATCCTCTGCCATTTGCTAACGTTCATCTCAACTGGATACCAGTTAGATTTCCTGAAGGTCCTGGTACCCTGTATGCTTACTGTCACTTGCAAACCTTTGCAGGTGTTGCTGTTTGCTGTTTTTGGGTCCTCCTCTTCTATGTCGCTAAAGCATCCTAAACAGACCTCAGTTACAGAAATTATTTTCCCTGCCCTGTGTGGTCCTTGCTTGTTTAGTGTATCTTTAGGCTGAGCTCTCAGGATCAGGGACTTTGTTTTACCTCACTATTGCCTGAAGGTAACACATGTCCAAAAACAGGAAGGATGAGGAGGTTCTCAAATGTTTGTTGAATAACCAAATATTAAGTATTTTTTTCCCCAAACTCCGTGTATCATAGGAATTTCAACATGTCCAGTATTGAACTCCTCATCTCACCCCTTAAACATGCTCAATCTTTAACCTTCACCATCTCAGTTGATGACAGCTTCATCTTTCTAGTTGCTCAGGCCTAAAACCTCAGGGTTATCCTTGACTACTCTTTCTTTCTTCTGTAGTCTCAGACTGTCTAGAGAGAACTTACAACGAATGGCTGGTAAGAGTGCTGACTTTGGACTGTAGTCTTCAAACATGTTTGCGTTCATAATTGCTAAGTCACTTGGATCCAGTCCATTAAGAAATCCTGTTGGCCCTGCCTTCACAACGTATCTGCAGTCTGAGCACTTTTCTACTCCTTTGCTTCTACCCTGGTCCAGGTCATCATTCATCATCTGTCGGTTGCATCATTGCAGTTGTCTCCTGACCCATCTCCCTCTTCCTTCTTTGTATACATGTTGTATTCTCATAACAGCCAGAGTGATCCTGTTAAAATGAAAGCTGGATAATTCCCTGCTCTGATACAACCCTGCAGTGGCTTCCCATTTTACTCCTAGTAAATTAAGTCTACAACAAGATGGGGAGGGCTCTACAAATGGGTCCTTTGCACTGGCTGTTCATTCTGCCAGGGCATCTCTTGATACCAGTGTCATTAACCACCTTCCCTCCTTCAAGTGTTGCTCACGTGTCTCCTTCTCATGATCACTATTTAAAATTGTAAACATTACACACTCAAATATCTGTTGAATGGTTGAAGAATGAATTACTTTGCTCAGTTACCGCTTCTAATACTAGTTTTAACATTAAACCTGTTGCTGGGGGATGTGGATAGTTGTCCCTTTGCTGTTCACATTTGTATTTCCTTCTGGGGTACCATCACCTGGATAAGATTGCTGGCACGTTGTCAGTCACTGAGCTTAGTCTTGTAAGTGTGCATGCTAGATGGCTTAGATGCCTGTTTAATGGTGCATTAAAAAAAAATCAGGCTGGGTGCGGTGGCTCATGCATGTAATCGCAGCACTTTGGGAGGCCGGGATGGGTAGATCATCTGAGGTCAGGAGTTCCAGACCAGCCTGACCAATGTAGTAAAATCCCATCTCTACTAAAAATACAAAAATTAGCTGGGCATGGTGGCAGGTGCCTGTAATCTCAGCTACTTGGGAGGCTGAGGCAGGAGAATCACTTGAACCAGGGAGGCAGAAGTTGCAGTGAGATCATGCCACTGCACTCCAGCCTGGGTGACAGAGCGAGACTTCGTCTCAAAAAAAAATAAAATAAAAAATAAATAAATAAATAAAAAGAAAAAAAAATCAGAGAGTGACTTTAACTTAAACTTTTAACCTTAAATTCTTATTGTCATGCTCTTAAAGAACTGTCTCCTGACAAAATACAAAAAAAATAGCCGGGCGAGGTGGCGGGCGCCTGTAGTCCCAGCTATAGGGAGGCTGAGGCAGGAGAATGGCGTAAACCTGGGAGGCGGAGCTTGCAGTGAGCTGAGATCCGGCCACTGCACTCCAGCCTGGGCGACAGTGCGAGACTCCCTCTCAAAAAAAAAAAAAAAAAAAAAAAAAAAAAAAAAAAAAAAAAAAAAAAAGAACTGTCACCTATTTTGTTTAACTTAATACTTTTAATTGAGGAAAGATATGCTTTTTTTATTAGTCGGTGGCTACATTTTTCTCTACCTCCTTTTGTAGAGAAAGGAAACGTTTGAGAGCAGAAGGAATAGAATATTGAATGATACACAGTGTTTGAAAGAGAGGTAGTGAATACTCTTCAGGAAGGAAATGCAAGCTGAGGGAGCCCTCCTTGTCTGACTACAGAGGGAGGACACAAGCTGAAGTGGGCATGAGATTGGCCATTTGGTTTCTGGAGGAAGGGGTCAGGAGACATCCGTTGTTAAGGTGGAAAACTTGTGTTTTGGATGTGTCTTCTGGGAAGAACTCAGTCCTAGCCTGCCATGAGGCTCTGCTTGCTAAGTCTTGGTGGAGTATAAGGTGTTTTTTTTGGTGTGATAGAATTGAAGCTTTATAATGTCTCCACTTCGGGTTAGGATTGAGAATCCCTGGTTTGTTCAGAAAATGCTTCCTTGAGGTAAGCCCAGGAAGCTTGATGGAGTGGAGAACATGCGTGGGTTTTGGAGTCAGCCAGGCTTGTGTTAACATTCCTGCTTGGCCACTTCTTTTTTTTTTTTTCTTTTTGAGACGAAGCCTCGCTGTGTCGCCCAGGCTGGAGTGCAGTGGCCAGATCTCAGCTCACTGCAAGCTCCGCCTCCTGGGTTCACACCATTCTCCTGCCTCAGCCTCCAAGTAGCTGGGACTACAGGTGCCCGCCACCACGCCCGGCTAGTTTTTTTTTTTTTTGTATTTTTAGTAGAGACGGGGTTTCACCATGTTAGCCAGGATGGTCTCGATCTCCTGACCTCGTGATCCACCCGCCTTGGCCTCCCAAAGTGCTGGGATTACAGGCTTGAGCCACCGCGCCCGGCCCCTGCTTGGCCACTTCTAATCTGTTTCTTCTGAACCTATTCCTACATCTGTGAAAAGGAGATAATGTCTGGTTTGGAGAGGTGTTGGGGTTAAACGGTAAAATGTATGTAGAGGTATACGCTTCTGCAGCGGGCCGGTCACTTGCCAGTACCGTGATTAATGTTCTGTGCAGACGTGCTGTCAGAACAGGCTCATTGGCCAACCTTCCCTCCCTACCCCCGCCCCAGACGGAGTCCTGCTGTGTTGCCCAGCCTGGAGTGTGGCGCGATCTCGGCCCACTGCAGCCTCTGCCGGGTTCAAGCAGTTCTCCTGCCTCAGCCTCCCAAGTAGCTGGGATTACAGGTGCCCGCCACCACACCCAGCTAATTTTTGTATTTTTGGTAGAGATGGGGTTTCACCATGTTGGCCAGGCTGGTCTCGAACTCCAGACCTCAGGTGATCTACCCACCTCAGCCTCCCAAAGTGCTGGGATTGCAGGCGTGAGCCGCCGCGCCTGGCCCTTATTGCTTCTTTAATCCGGATCACAAATTGCAGTTTTTGAAGCATCCACCCCTTCCTGCTCCTGAAAGAAAAGGTCCATGTCTTTGTTCATTCAGCCATTCATTCAGTAAATATGTGTTGATTACTTACAGTGTGTCAGACACTTGTGAGGTGCTGGGAACACAGCAGTGCATTAGAGAAAGGCCCTGACCTCAGGGAGCTTGTATGTTTAGGTCTGACTCATCTGTGTTAATCCAGTGCCCAGTGTCATGGTAGGTGTTTAAGCGTCTGCCAAACTGCATTAAGTGATACTCCCTTTACTGGTTTCCTGTAGCAGTCATTCTCTTGTGTCATGGTTGGCTGTTTACACCTGACTTCCAGATTCCAGGATCCTGGAGTGTCAGTTATTCCTCTTGTGTCCCCAGTCTGGTGCACAGGAGGGCTTCAGTGTGATTGTTGAAAGTGTGCTAAATGCCAAGTAAATGCTCCAGCGATTAAGTGCTGTCACAGGTCGAGAGGAGTCAGAAAGTGTTAATGACTGTGCTAAAGCTTTTCTTGCTAAAGTCACCAGTAATCACCTAGTCTGTAAATCCCGATCAAGCTGTAGATTCTTTACCTTGACTTTCTGTAACACTTGACAGTGCCCTTGTCCTCTGGGAAACTTTTCTTGGTTTCACTGCTCTTGGCTGGTTGGCTTTCTTCACTCTCACCATTTTTCTCACTCATCCCTGGGCCCTTTTCTGCCTATGGCTGTGTCATGCCTCAGAATCCCCTTCTTGGTTCACTGGTTTTTCCCCCTCCCTATTCTGTATTCTCCATTTGTCAGTGATTCGAAGATTGGCTGTTTCCTGCCTTGAGTCCTTTCCTGGGTTTCTTTCTCATTTATTCAGCTGTCACTGGGCATTTCCACATCATGTTCTTAACCAGCGTTTATCCAGAATGAGACTCCTGACAATACCCTGCCTCCTCCTGTTCCCAGCCACAGACCTGCTGCTCTACCTGTATTTTCTCTCCACACAGATATACAAGACAGAAACCTTACAGTCATCTCTGTCACTCCTGCACTTCCACATTCTCCCACATCCATCCCGTCTCCTGGTGCAGTCAATCTTCCTTTCTGAATTTCTCTTGAAATAATTTCTCCTCCCAGTCTGCATCCATATTTCTTGCCTGAATGACTCTCCACTGACTGATTTCCCAGCTGCCAATCTGGACCACCTCCAAAACGTTCTCTACATTGCTGCTGGAGTGATCTTTTAAAAATGCATCTCTGATGCTGCCTGTCCTTCCTGTACATTCTTCAGTAGCTCTTCTTTGCCTTCAGTCTTGCCGTCATCCTTTTCTTCCAGCTAAGCCACAGGAGGCTTAGTCCCTCTAGCCTTGCTTCCTGTCACCCCCTTCTTGCCATATCGGTCCTCCCCCACCCTGAGTTGTCAGCACTTCCAGTTCCCAGCTCCTGAGAGCTCACCTCCAGACTACTGCACGTGTTGATGCTGCTGCTTCTGATGTGCCTCTTTTGTGTGGTCACTTTTACTCATCCTTCAAACACCTCTTCACCTGTCACTTCCCCTAGGAAGTGTTCTGTCAGTTCACTGCAGTCTGAATTGAGGTTTGCATCCTGTGTTTTTCTTTCTCTAACACCCCACGCTGCTCTCTTCTCAGTAGACTGAGTTTAGGGTCACTGTCTTTATCTCTGTCCATTGTGCCTAGAATATTGTAGCTGCTCAAACTTACTTGAGTGAATGTATTCAAGTCTTTTTTTTGAAACCACGATTGTGAGATTGGTTTACCTGGGAGTTCATCTGGGTCTTTTTTGTTTCTCATTCTCATATCAGAATTTAAGATTTGAAAACTTAATTTCGCACGTATAGTTTTGGGAAAAAAGTCATCTTTAAATGAATGCTACATTTATAGCAAAAATTAGGGACATGATTGAGTTTCAAGAAGTCGTTAGCCACAGATTTTTTGAGGGATGGTACAGGCTTTTAACTTACTAGAAAGGACAATTTTTGGTTGGGCTTGGTGACTCAACGCCTGTAATCCCAGCACTTTGGGAGGTCAAGGTGGGAGGATCACTTGAGGCCAGGAGTTGGAGACTAGCCTGGCAGCAGAGTAGAACCCCCATCTCTACAAAAAATAACTGATTAGCCAGGTGTGGTGGCATGCACCTATAGTACGAGCTACTGAGGAGGCTGAGATAGGAGGATCTGTGGAGCCCAGGAGTTTGAGGGTGACACATGGAGAGACCCTATCTAAAAAAGAGGAGAACAACCTTTATCATGTTTTGCCACTTTTTATTCTTAATCAGAAGTAACATATGTTCTTGTAAAATGTTGATTTAATGCTAGTGGAGTGCCTACTGCAACTCTTGATTCCACTGCCTTATTTTTTTCTTATATCACTGATATCATTTGAAATAATTTTGCATGTGTTTATTGTTTATCTCTTTTCAGTGTATTTCTTTTGGTAACAGCTAATACTTCCTGAGCACTAACTATATACTAAGTGCTATTCTAAGTGTTTTATTTGTATTAATGCCTTTATTTCCTCTCACAGCCCCTTCAGGTAAGATACTCTAATTATCCCCAATTTCAACACAGGAAGACTGCAGCCCCAAGGCATTAAGTACCCACTGTGCCACAGCAGAGTGCCAGGTGGGGCTGGCATTTAAACTCCTGGCTTCGGAGTCCAAAAAACCTACTCTGCTCCATTGAATCTCAATGCAAGCCTGAAAGGGCACATATGCCTTCTCCTGCGGTGCCTGCACCTAGAATGGTTCCCTCCTCATAGTTGACATTCAGTGTGGATGAACACGAGGTATTCCAAGTAAGAAGTAAAAGTAAAATCCTTCAGCACCTGTGGTACTGTGATATAATAAGAAATATGTATTTGGTCTCATTCCTGGCACAAAGCTCCTAAAACCCTTGTGGATAGGGGCATTAGGAGAACCTCTTGTTCTAATGTGTTCCTGACAGCCCCCAAAACCTTTGTAATTTCCTGGGTGATAACAGCTCCTAAATCCCTTAATTTCTCAGGTGATAGGAGCATCTTTTGTTTTAACAAGATAACTGTGGTGGGCTCCTGGATAGCCAGGATGGTGGCTGGTTGCCAGGGGAACCAGCTATGTGATTACATACGGTGTTAGAACTTTCAGCTCCATGCCCCTGACCTCTGGGGAGGTGAGAGGGAGAGGGGGGCTAAAGGTCGAGCTGATGACCAATGGCAGCATTGTGATCAATGATGCGTATATAATGAAGTTTTCAGAAAAACCCAAAAGGACAGTTTTTGAATGAGCATCCAGATAGCAGAACAGGTGGGGGTTCCTGGAGGGTGACTGCCTCGAGAGGGTGTGGAAGCTTTGCGCCCTTCCCACATGCCTCGCCCTTTGCGTCTTTTTAATCTGGCTGTTCCTCTGTTTCCTTTGTAATCTTTATAATAAATTATAAATTGTTCTCTTTATAATAAATGGGTAAACATAAGTATTTCTTTGAGCTCAGTGAGCCACGCTAGCAAATTAATTGAGCCTAAGGAGGGGTCATGAGAACCCTGATTTAAAAGCCTCTGTCAGAAGCACAGGTCACAACCTGGGACCTGCCATTGGCATCTGAAGTACGGGGCAGTCTTGGGGACTGAGCCCTCAGCCTGTGGGATCTGGCGCTCTGTCTAGGTAGATCGTGTCAGAATTGAATTACAGGACACCCAGCTGGTGTCTGCTGGTGAATTGGTTGGTTGCTGGTGGGGAGAAATCCCCACACATTTTGGTGACCAGAGGTGGAATATTCTGTGCACAGTAGAGGGTAGGAAAGGCACTTTGTTTTTTTTTCTGTATCTTCTTGGCCCACTCTTCCTCAGAGGTTAGTTGCTATAATTTGTTTTCCTCATAAAGCTTTTCCTTTTCAATTACAAATATATATTTATGCACAGATGAAGTACTTATAAAATGAATGTTACCTCTCTTGGGAAACAGACTTTTTTTCTTCACAACTCTTTGGAGAGCATGTCCCTTGAGATGTGACATTATTTTAGCTTTGTAACAATTAACTGGATCTGAGTTGTTTTACATCAGCTAAATATCAGTCTCCTTGCGATCTGGGAAATATTTAAGTCTCATCAGCAGTATTTTGGGGAAAGGGGTGCTCCTGCAGATGGCAGCTGCTGTTTTCTTTTTGTTTGTTCATTGATTGATTGGTTGGGACAGGGTCTCGCTCTGTTGCCCAGGATGGAGTACAGTGGCATGATCACTGCTCACTGCAGCTTCAACTTGCTGGACCCAAACAATCCTCCTGCCGCAGCCTCCTGAGTAGCTGGTACTATAGGAGTGTGCCACCATGCCCAGCTAATTTTAAAATTCTTTTTAGAGATGGAGTGTCACTTTTTTGCCCAGGCTGATCTTGAACTCTACACTCCAGTGATCCTCCCGCCTTGGCCTCCGAAAGTGTTGGGGTTACAAGTGTGAGCCACTGCGCCCAGCATTCTGTGTGTTCTCACTGGATGTCATGCCCTGCAAAGAAAGTTGACCAGGTGCAGTGGCTCATGCTTGTAATTCCAGTGCTTTGGGAGGCCGAGGTGGGATGATCACTTGAGCCCAGGAGTTCCAGACCAGCTTGAGCAACACAGTGAGACCTTGTCTCTACAGAAAATTAAAGTAAAAAAATCAGCTGAGTGTGGCACCCGTAGCCTAGCTAGTCACTCTAGAGACTGAGGTGGGAGGATCACTTGAGCCCAGTAGTTTGAGGTTACAGTGAGCTATGATTGTGCCACTGTGCTCCAACATTGGCAGTAGGCTGAGACTTTGTCTGTAAAGAAACACAACAATTTAAAATTTATTTAATGTCCCTAGATTCCTACAGGTATTGAATTCCTATGGGTATGGGATTTTGACTGTGGTCTTTTCCTAGTTTCTGTAACTGTGCTGATAAGGAAAAGAGACTGCCTTTTTTTTTTTTTAAACAAAACAAAACATCTGAAAATTGGTCAAGTCTTATCTTTCCTTCTGTTTCCCTCTGGTGGTAGCAGACAGTTTGCCTGTAGGGCAAGAGTTTTTAGATTAGCCTGGGATCCATGGATAGGCTTCAGAAGGGCTATCTATCTTATGAAACTACACATAGAATTTTGTTAAGTGTGCATTTCACATTTCACTGGGGAGAGTGTTTCATGCCAGATCCCAAGTTGAGGATAAGCACGAATCCCTTTTGATATAGGTGTATTCTTTGTCAAGTTGGCAACAAGGATCCTGGAAGCTGACTTGATTTAGGGATTAAAGCGTGTTTTTCCTTTTTATTCCTAGTCCCAGAAAATTATACCAGTAGGAATAAAATGAGAGAGGGCAGTTTGGACTGTTCCTCAGTGAAGAACAGGGGTTTGCACTCATCAGGTGGATGTATGGGCTCAGCCTGTATAGGGGGGCACCTGCTCAGATTAAATCTCATGTTGTCGTGTGACAGCAATGTCATGACTGCCTTTGTCCCCTTGTGAACTTTGTATCATGTAGAGTGGAGATAGCTCGCACCCTTATTTAACTGGCCATTTTTATTTTCAGATGCTGCTGCTGTGAAGTGTATATGTGCTTGTATATTGTTAAAAATTTAACATACAAGTTATTACTTTGGTAAGAGTGAAAAAAAAAGTATACAGTATAAAAAGACAAATCACACCGTCTAAGTGCTGCCACTTCCTAGTGAAATGATCTTGGGCAAAGTTACTTGCTGTGTGTCAGTTTTCCTCATCAATAAAATGGGTACCAAAGTAGTGCCTGCCCATATTGTGAGGATTGTAAAGATTACATACAATAATAAATAATATGGAAAAGGCAATTGAAATGGTTTCTGGTATATGGAAAACAGGCAATAATTATCTCTTTTGATAGTGATGGTATTGATAACCATAATGACACCTAGAAAGGCCTGTAACCAAAAATCAGTAGTCCTTCCTTTTTTACCCCATCCCATTTTTAAGAAACAACCACTTTTAAATCCTCTAGCTATTTCTTTTATCTCCATATTTGAAAAAATTACATTTTCTTCATTTGCATCACCCCCTCAACCTCGACTAGGTTAAGCCTCTTTATTGACTTTCTCTTTTAGAAGATCAGATCAGGTTTTTAGTTTTTTCTAGAGATAGAATCTCACTGTGTTGCCCAGGCTGGAGTGCGGTGGCTATTCACAGACATCATCATAGTGCATCCTTGAACTCCTGGCCTCAAGCACTCCTCCTGCCTCATCCTTCAGAGTAGATAGGGCTACAGGCATATGCCACCATTCCCAGCTTGAAGATTAGGGGTTTTTTTGTTGTTTGTTTTTTGAGACTGAGTCTTGCTCTGTCACCCAGGCTGGAGTGCAGTGGCATACTCTTGGCCCACTATCTCTGCCTCCTGGGTTCAGGGTTTCACCATGTTGGCCAGGCTGGTCTCGAACTCCTAACCTCAAGTGATCCGCCCACCTTGGCCTCCCAAAGTGCTAGGATTTACAGCCTTGAGCCACTGCACCCGGCCGAAGATAAGGTTTTAAGTGACACCTCCTGCTTCCCTACACTTTTCTTCACCTTCTGACGCAATTATATCAAGTTTTGGTTAAATAGACATTTAGTGTTAACATAATGATCATATGAACATTTAACTGCTAATCTGAGTTGAAAAAGTTGGGGGAAATATTGTTTGTTGATTTTAGTTATGAGTGAAGTTAAAGGTTGTCATGTGGTTGTAGCTTATTTAGGTTTATTTTATGACTTGCTCATTTTTCTCCTCAGATACTCAATTTTACCTTATTGGTTTGTACAAGCAGTCTGGACTCAGAAAGTATTGGTGGAGGTTGAACTTCTTGAAGAAACATTGAGCTTTTGCTGGGCGTGGTGGCTCACGCCTGTAATCCTAGCACTTTGGGAGGCCAGTGCAGGAGGACTGCCTGAGGCCAGGAGTTTGAGACCAGCCTGGCCAACATGGTGAAAACCCATCTCTACTAAAAATACAAAAATGAGCTGGGTATGTTGACGTGTATCTGTAGTCCCAGCTACTTGGGAGGCTGAGGCAGGAGAATCGCTTGAATCCGCTGAGGCGGAGGTTGTAGTGAGCTGAGATCGTGCCACTGCACTCCGGCCTGGATGACAGAGCGAGACTCTTGTCTCCAAAAAAAAAAAAAAAACAAACACACACACACCAAAAAAACACACCTGAGCTTTACATCCATAGATGAGGAGTTTGGAGTAGAAATAGATGACCTGTTATCTGTGTCAGCTTTTGATACTATCTGCCTTTCATGTCTTTATTCTTCTTAGGTTATCATCTTAGCTAAGGCTTTCTACCCATAGAAATAAGCCCACCGTATTTCAGAAAACGTGGTGGGTCATAGGAAAGCACTCAGATGGGACAACCTAGTTGGATTTGGTACAAAATGAGCCAGATGTGGGAAAAGGCAAATTAACATGATTATGAAAAGTAAGAATGATGGAGCTGGGTGCGGTGGCTCAGGCCTGTAATCCCAGTTTGGGAGGCTGAGGTAAGAGGGTTGCTTGAGGCCTGGAGTTTGAGATCAGCTTGGGCAACAAAGTGAAACCCCATTTTTAAAAAAAGATAGTAGGGAAGAGCAGAGGTTTCTTGAAAGTGCACTCAACAAAAGGATTAGGCTGATCTAATAGTTGGCATGTCAGTATTGATACAGTTTTCCTTGGTACAGTCTACCCAGAGTGGGGGAAGGGGCAGAGCATAAGGATAGAGGGGGAGTTGTGGTTTTGTGGATGTCAGGTGTTTACCACCAAACCAGATGGAGGTGGTCAGGTGGTGGAGAGCTTCTGCTCTGAGAACCTGACCGAGAAGCAAAACATTGTCTCTGTGTAGTGCTTGGCACAACCGTGGGCTCTGATCTGGGAAACAGTGGACTCGGGACCAAAGCAGATTTCTCTGTGGGGCTATAGTTAATGAAACTGTCCTGAAGCCAGCCTGGTCTAGGGTATTCTGGCCTCTAAGATTGAGAGGGATGGTGGGCAGGGCAGTGGGCCAGAGGTGAAGTGAGATGAGGAAGGCCAAGCCCTTTTCTCCTGAGGAAGCCAGTGCTAGGGCACCAATTATAGTTTTTGCACAATGCCAGCTTCCAGCCTGCATAGAGAAACATGAAATTTCTGCTTAAAACGGAGTTCCTTTTTCCATTTTTGGCTCTAAACTTTTTATGTTGGGAGTTAGGAACCAATTTTGGAGAGTGGTTGTAGTGAGGGAATCTGGAAAACCTGTGAAAATGGAAAAGCTCGTTTTAGACAGGAAAAATCTGTCTCTTGGAATGAGTAGCAGAGGGTTTTCTTGCTCAAGGTAGTTTTCCTTTCTGTTCTTGGTGTGGTGCCTGACTCCACATTTTTCACCCAGCTCTTAAACAGGTTTTGCTGAGTAGCTGCAGGCAAGTCATCTTCTCTGTAAATTAGATGTAGTTAATAACACCTGTTACTCAGAGAGTGACTGGATTAACAGGTAAGAGTTTGGACTGGAGTGACCCAGAAATGGTATGAAATAGTGAGAAGAACCTGAGATCACTAGATGTCCCAGAGAAGACACTTTCCTTAGATCTCGGTTGAGGAGACTGAACTAAACAGCCTTTGTTCATTAAAAAAATTTTTTTTTATTTTTATTTATTTTGAGACAGAATTTTGCTCTTGTTGCCCAGGGTGGAGTGCAATGGCACAGTCTCGGCTCACTGCAACCTCTGCCTCCCGGGTTCAAGCGATTCTCCTGCCTCAGCCTCCTGAGAAGCTGGGATTACAGGCATGCGCCACCACACCTGGCTAATTTTGTATTTTAAGTAGAGATGGGGTTTCTCCATGTTGGTCAGGCTGGTCTCGAACTCCCGATCTCAGGTGATCCATCTGCCTCAGCCTCCCAAAGTCCTGGGATTTTAGGCGTGAGCCACTGCACCTGGCCTTATTTTTTAATTTTTAAATTTTTCTTAGAGACAAGGTCTCACTCTGTTGCTCAGGGTGGAATGCAGTGGCGTGATCACAGCTCTCTGCAGCCTTGAACTTCTGGGCTGAAACCATCCTCCTGCCTCAACCTCCCAAGTAGCTGGGCCTGCAGTCGCACATGCCACCACATGTGACTAATTAAAAAAAATTTTTTTTTTTTTTTTTGAGACGGAGTCTGGCTCTGTCACCCAGGCTGGAGTGCAGTGGTGCGCTCTCAGCTCCCTGCAAGCTCCACCTCCTGGGTTCACGCCATTCTCCTGCCTCAGCCTCCCAAGTCGCTGGGACTACAGGTGCCCGCTGCCACACCTGGCTGATTTTTCTTTTTTTTTTTTTTTTGTATTTTTAGTAGAGACGGGGTTTCACTGTGTTAGCCAGGATGGTCTCGATCTCCTGACCTTGTGATCCGCCCACCTCGGCCTCCCAAAGTGCTGGGATTACAGGCGTAAGCCACCGCGACCGGCCTTAAATTTTTTTTTTGTAGAGATTGGGTCTCGCTATGTTGCTTGGACTCCTGGGCTCAAGCAATCCTCCCGCTTTGCCCTCCCAGTGCTGGGATTACAGGCGTGAGCCATTGCACCCAGCCTAATCAGCCTGTGAAGTCCCTTCCAGGTCACACAGGGTGAATCTCGGGAAGGCAGACTGGAGATTCTGCTCCTCCTGTTATCTCTGTCTCATCTTTAGAGCTGGTCCAGTGCACCTGGGTGTCTCTGAGATCATGCACCCCCGGGGCAGCAGTAGTGAGAAAGACGGTTGTGAAAGGCGCATTGTCATGATAGTTTTTCTTTCTGTGGTTTATCCTTATTTCCTGGCTTCGCCCACGAACACAGATTCTCAGCCTCTTTCTTGCCTTTGTCTTATTTTCTTTTGAACATTTATTTGGAAGCCCTCATTTTGTGCCCATGTTTTTTTTTCCTGGATCTGGATGTGGTTCATAGGAGTGACCTCAGCCCAACATGAGTACCTTGTGTCGATAGTCTGGCTAATTTAACATTCTGAAAGACCTCCTTATAGCCTAATAAGAATCAAAAGTCAAGCTGGTAAAGCTACTGTTGCTACTCTGTGCATGCTGCTCCCCCGCCCCTGCAATATTTATTAAAATGTGACCCTCTCAGAGCCCAAGGCTTGAAGCTGCTTATGGATTTTTTTTCTTCTAAAAAAAAAAGAAAAAAAAACAGGATACATGTGCAGAATGTGCAGGTTTGTTATATAGGTATACGTGTGCCATGGTGGTTTGCTGCACCTATTGACTCGTCCTCTAAGTTCCCTCCCCTCCCACCCCCAACAGGCTCTGGTGTGTGTTCCCCTCCCTGTGTCCATGGGTTCTCATTGTTTAACTTGCACTTATGAGTGAGAACACGCGGTATTTGGATTTCTGTTCCTGTGTTAGTTTACTGAGGATGATGGCTTCCAGCTTCACCTATGTCCCTGCAAAGGACATTATCTCATTCCTTTTTATGGCTGCATAGTATTTCATGGTGTATATGTAACACGTTTTCTTTATCCAGTCTATCATTGATGGGCATCTGGGTTGGTTCCAAGTCTTTGCTATTGTAAATAGTGCTGCACTACACATATGTGTACATGTGTCTATAGTAGAATGATTTATATTCCTTTGGGTATATGCACTGTAATGGGATTGCTGGGTCAAATGGTATTTCTGGTTCAAGATCCTTGAAGAATCACCATACTGTCTTTCACAATGATTGAACTAATTGCAACAAAAGCCAAAATTGATAAGTGGGATCTAATTAAACTAAAGAGCTTCTGCACAGCAAAAGAAACTATCATCAGAATGAACAGGCAGCCTACAGAATGGGAGAAAATTTTTGCAATCCACCCATCTGACAAAGGTCTAACATAGAATTTATAAGGAACTTAAACAAATTTACAAGAAGAAAGCAACCCCATCAAAAAGTGGAGAAAGGATATGAACAGACACTTCTTGAAAGAAGACATTTATGTGGCCAACAAACATGAGAAAAAGCTCAACATCACTGATCATCAGAGAAATGCAAATCAAAACCACAGTGAGATACCACCTCATACCAGTCAGAATGGCGATTATTAAAAAGTCAGCAGACAGTGGATGCTGGCGAGACTGCGGAGAAGTGGGAATGCTTTTACACTGTTGGTAGGAATGTAAATTAGTGCTTATGGTTTTTAAAAGGCTTCCAGAGTAGGGGACCCATATATTTAGTCCCATAGAACACATCTCTTAACCTACCTCTTAGCATTTCATCTATCCTTCCTTATATAAGTTATTTCTCCTGGAGTTGGGACAGGAGGTGGCTTGTTATTTGGGTAGAAAGGAGAAAGAATGGGTGGGTATGTGGACAAACGGCGTGGGGAAATAGATGGCATGGGAAGTGTTGCCACAGCTCTCTGGAAACTACTTGGGTATTATGATTAATGGATAGTCAAACATCTCTCAAATATTAAAGAGTGGTCTTCCCTTAAAGGTTATTGTTCCCAAGGTTATCCCTCTCTTGGTGCCCTGGCTCTGGTTTCTTTTCTTCTAAGTTGCCCCTTTGATTACTTGTCATGTGAATATCAAGGCCTGATCCTTCTTCTATGTGAGTTCCAAGGGGCCGCCTTCCCGTGGAGTTTTGCAGAATCATATGTGTCATAGAGAACAGGTTTTAATATTGGGCTGCTGTTAGGCTTTAGGGCTAGTGCCGAGAAGCCCCAGAAAGAGCTGAACCTACTGATGAGGCCCTTCCCAAATCTAATCAGAGATGGGGGAAAATTTGGGTGCTGGGAAGAGCAGATCATCTCAGTGATTTTAATGCCCACCTTTATTTGCAAAGTGAAAGGATAAATATATTTCCCTATTGCATTTCCTGCCCTTTACTTGTCAGGCATATTTGATATATTTTTTTGTTTTCATTTAAAAAAATGCCATAAAAACCATGTCAAATATGCCAAATATTTATTTTTTAAAAAGTAGGCCAAGTATTATATCTTTCTGCTAAATCTAGTGGATTCTTTCTCACCTACCCCCTCTCCAAACAGGTGTTTGCAGAAAGGCTTTTTTTTTTTTTTTCCCAGAAAGGATCTTTACCCAGAAAGGAATTTTAAACCTCAGAGTTGTTCTGCTTCGCATCAGTGCTTCCCTCACTGAATGTCATCCTTAGCCAGAATGTATTTCATAGAGTGTTCCTCCTCTTTACACTTTCCATCCTTTGATGCCTTCTGACCCATGAAAATGGTGAAAAATATTTGTTTCGGGCCCCTAGTATTACCAGGTTTGGGCACTATTGCTATCCTGCATCTTTTTCATTCTTATCTCTGTGCTGTAATTCTATCTCCCTTCTTGAGTATTTCACAACTGGAGACAAGTGAGTTTCTTCCCTAGAACTCTTAACTTACCCTAAGTATAAAGATCTGGGTAGACACTCAAGGGCTTTTGGAATGTCCACTCCTGGGAGCAGCTGTATTTTGTTACTAGAATATAAAGACCTCATCTTTCAAAATTTCTTTCTTAACAGTTTTAGATTCTTGGATGCTGAACGTTCACCAGTTCTTTCAACTAGATCTGTGTAGTCAGAATTCCATGCTCTTTGGGAAGTCTGAGAACGTTTAGGTACCATTCCTACCTGCTCTCATTTTGGGGTTCAGATTGTGAGTCCGAATGCCTGTTGAGACTTTCTGAGAGCATAGGAAGCACTGGAGCAGTGGGTTCTGGAGTGGCTTCACCAGGCACCTCAGAGCATAGTAGCAGGCTGAGAATGTCTGTGTGACCCCACACAAAAAGACTGTCTGGGAGTTGGAAACCGCTCCTCCCCGTGTGTTGCTTCCTGCTGCTGGACGTGTGTCGCCACAGTAGGAGGGGGGATGGAGAACAAATTATGTCTGCTCCTTGGATATTAGTTAACCTCATTCAGATGATTCTCAGATGTCCCATGGGGAAGTAAACTGATTTCCCGGGTTTTGCTGTAGGACCTGATTAGTCGCATACTGCAGAGAACCAACATGTAGCATAAGGCGCCATTGCCAGCCTGACCAGTGTAGTAGGAAACTGGGTCCCACTTCCGCAGCCCCCAGCCCTGTCTTCTAGAGTTAGACTGTGCATTGCTCACTAGGCTTCCTTTTTTAAAAATAAATAAATAAATATGTCTTTTGGATCTCTTTAGATTAGAAAAAATCTGTATTTGACTTTCCTATGTTTGTCCTGATTTCATTCAGTCCTTCACTCCGAAGCAGCTCCCCCACCCTCCCCACTTAGCTCCTATCTTACTTCACCGTATCTTTTCTAGTCCTTAAATACTACCTTCCATGCCTTGTTCTGGTCCTCGAAATCTTTCCTTTATTCTCCTGTTTTTCCTACCAATCCCCAACTCTAACAGAACCCTACTGTAGGAGAACATAACTGAGAAGAATTTAACTGGGTTTGAATAATTAAATAAATTCCCGTATGAAGGTATAATAAATAATTTTCTAGATACTTTGTACACATGACACTGAAAAGAGAGGGACGGATTCTATAAAGTAGCTCACTGGGGGAAAATTACCATTGCTACATTTTCAGCCTTAAATTGTAAGGAGTGCAGATGGTTAGCCAGCCTGTGTTTCTCCCACCCACCTTCGTTTTAAACTGTCCTACCCTAGAGAGATGGATGCTTATAAAGTAAATGAAAAAGACTTTACCTTTAGAATGACATAGATTGTGATTGACAGGTCCAGGTAGCTCTTAGTATGTGAAGGGGAATAACAATGTGTTAGGCTTTCTTAATTCATTCCATAAACACCTATTCCTAGTTCTTGTCTGAATCTCCATTTATTTTGCAGCAAAGATGTCCCCAAATAAGGTGGTTATATATAGCAACAGATTCTACTTCCTCACATCTTGTTTCAGGACAGCTCACTCAGTTTTTTTTAACACATTTCAGTGGGCCCAGAATCCATCGTGGCAGGAAGTCAAACTGTTTTTACATGTATATTCGGTCACTTCCCAGTTTTTTCATTTTTTTTTTTTTCTTGCAAGCTCTTTCTGTCCGGGCTGAGACCCACATACATCTCAGCCAGCTGAGTTGGACATTCCCGGGTTTCTGTTGGTGTCTGAACATGTGCAGAGCAGAAGAGTATGTGCTACTTGAATCTTGCTGTGCGTGAGCTGCTGGAAGTTGCTGTGTCTGACTGGTGTGTAGAAGCTGGGGCTACTGTGATGGGGAACATGAATGTTCGAGGAGTACAGGTGGATGTGGGGTGGGGACGAGAGCTTGTGCATCGTTACAGAGCCAGCCTGGCCCTTTGGAGACTTGGAACCGCGTTTCCGTGTCCTGGCCAGTGTGAACCCTTGGGAAAAGTTGCAGAGTAGAGAAATCCAAATACACTGAATCTGTTCTCTGCTTGGCCTTTTTACACCCTGGTGCAAATTGGCTAACCTGTGGTTTTTGATAATCTCTGTCCAGTGGTTGGGAATCTGTCCTGTCTATAGCATCTGAGTGTTGTGAGAATAAAATGTGAAAGTAAGTATGAAAATATTTATAAACCATAAAGAACTCCATGATAAAGTGATGTGTGTCTTCCAGTGTAGAAGGTTTTATCTTTTCTTTATCCGTATATATAAAAAACATTTATTACATATTATAAGATACATATGTCTGCACTTAGATGATAAAACTAAGGCCCAGAAATGAAAGTATCTTCCCAAGCTCACACAGCTAATCAATGGCATAGTCAGTGCTTGAATATTGTCTTTGAATTCTGATATCTAGTAAGCTCATTGGGGCCCATTGAAGCAGTAGCCAAATTATGGTACTAAGTACTATCTGATACATTAATTTATTCAGCAAACATTAAGTGCCTGTTGTATGTATCCCCAGTTCCTGGTATTTTGGGTGTTAGGTGAATTTTGTTTGTCATTAAAATTTCCTCCCCCCCCCCCCACCTCACAAGTAACTTGTAATGAGCTTCAGAGGCATTTAGCTTTAAAAAAAAAAATCTTCATCCCTCTTTTTAACCACACTGCCCTTGGTTCTTACACTACCCTTGGTTCTTAGTCTAAAAATTTAGTTGACATTCCTGTGTGTTTTTATCTTGCAGTTGGCCGGAGGGTTATTTATTAGGAACAGAGATTTCGTATGATTTCAGTAAGTGAACCAGGAGTTGTGATACATGATTATATTAAATTGCTTATGGTTAGTTTTTCAGAAGGTGATTTAATTGTTAACCTTCCTAAGTCTTCAGTCTTAGGCTTATCCAGTGGGAGCTGGAAAGCTTTAATAGGTAAGTTTATTGGAACACACTTCCAGAGTCAAATGTCACTCTTGGCAGCTGCAGATGTCAACTGGGACAAGTATTCAGAGCCTGAGAATTAAGGATATATGTTAAATATGGCCCTCATAGGCGGCCACAGGTTTTTTTTTTTGCAAACATGTTGACATAGATGAGGCTCAGAAGACAGGCATACATGTGTCTTGCCTTCATTCTCTGCAGAGAGGATGTTTGTAGGGGCTTGGGAAAGTATTTCAACTCCAAGAGAGGACTCATAGTTACTAGAATCTTCACATCTGCTTTCTCAAGTGATCTTGAGTCAACCACAGTCTTGTGGGGTAGATGGTATTATTCACCCCTCCTTTGTTACCTATTAGCATGACAAAACTAAGACTCAGAGAGGAAGTGCCTTCCCCCAGCACATGCAGCTAGTCAGTGGCACATCCAGTACTTGAACCCTTTTCTCTCTGAATCATGCTTTGTACTAAGCTGATCAGGGTCCACTGTAGCAGTAGGTGACTTACGGTACTAAGTACCATCTGATACATTAATTTATTCAGCCAACATTGAGTGTCTGTTGTATCTCTAGTACTTGGCATTGCAAAGATGAGTAAGGCAGTAGACAGATAACTGACATAACCCATGACAGTGCAGTTGCGTAAGTGGCATGATACGGAGTGCAGAGTACTGTGGGGATACCCATGAGGGAGCCACAGTTGCCTAGGGTGGAGAGTTGGAGGAGGCAGATGACAGGAGGTAATGACTGAGCTGGAGTTGGAGGGATGAGCAGGAGTTAGGCAGATTGCAAAGGGGTGTGCAGGCACACGCAGGGTGGCATTTGCAGACAGAATCGGAGGGCTTGGAACAGCAGTGTGCGCTCACACCCGGTACGTAGCAGGAGCGAGAGGCAGGAACAGCAGTTTGAGGCCAGCTTGACAGCCCTGGGTGTGAAGCGAAGCATTTGAATGATGTCCCATTACCACTGTATACCACATGTCCTTCCCCTGCAGCTCTGGCTGACATCTGTCATTCCACCCTACTCCTGCTGGCCTTACTTTCTCCCTTTTACCTCTCTCAACGTTTGCTTTAGGCTGTCAGTGTTTACTGCACCCCATAAAAGGTTAGATCCTCCCAGCAGGACAGATCTGACTACTAGGAGAGACTGTGTCTGCTGGGGGGATTGAGAGAATTGGTACAGAAGGAGTTTTGTGGATCATGACATCTAGAATTAGCACTCTGGGAAAGAGGGAGTAAGCATGGTAGTAGGATTGGAGAAAGGTGTTTTTCCTTTCAGACCATTACAAAAACTCATGAGTTCAGGATATATCAGATGTGTGAATAAGGCGGATGTTTGAAGACCCCATTAGCATGTAGTGAGTTTATAGCCACTGTGCAAGATGCTCCTTAGAGATTGGTAGTTCATGCACTTTTATCCCGAGGTGCGAGGTCCTAGACCTCTGTCATAGTGGAGAGAGTAGAGGCTCAGAGAGGTTAAATAACCTGCCTGAAGTTGCTCAGCCAGTAAGATATGGAACCAAGGATTCGCATGTGGGGCGGCCAGCCTCTTCCTCCATACCCTGTGCCTCCTATGTGTGTAGGTGGGTCTGTCAGTACCACCCTGAGTGTTCCACAGAATGGCTGTGGTTCCCAGTCCGCCCCACTGGGAGCCTCGCCTACAATAGCTCGATTTGCTGACAGGTGAACAAACAAGCAGCCAGCTGCTCTGATAGGCCTGGGAACTTGTCCCTGGAGAGAATGCCCAAGTCCAGAAAGGTTATGCCGGGTCATGAAGCAGAAATGTCTGGACATGTCACAGAGTCTGCTGAGCCAGCAGTGCCTACTTCATAGCCCTTTCTGTAGGACCCCTGTGTTGACTCCCTGCCTGGTACTTATCCCTTAGCCCAGGAGAGGCCCCGTGGGAGGAGGGAGAGTTGCAGCGACTTCTGGACTCCTGGACTCTGGGAACTTCCCCTTCCCAGTCTCTGAGAAGATGTTCACAGTGACCTGGCCAGGGTCATTGCAAGAAAGAAGATGGAATGCTGATGGGGCAAGGGTGACGGGGAAGCCAGGTATTCCAACTGTGTTCAAAGCAGTGACAATTACTGTGGGAGCGGGTCCTGTTTTATATATTCATCATTCTGAGGCCTTCAGGGACTGTTTTGTTAGCTACATGACTGCTGAAAGGACTGAGTAAACCAGGAATCAAATTCTGTAGATTGGCATCTGCTGGATAAATAATCTGCTGGGATTGCTACAACATGTTTAATAACCGTGTTTTGAAGAATGAAAAAGATAAGACAGTTCACTGAGTTGCAACGTTTATGACACAGGGAATGGAGGACTGTAATTAAATCTACATAAAAAGGCCATGTTTTCCAAGTGTACTTTGAACTTCTTGGGGCAGGTGTTCTGAGTGGGTGCATCATCTCATTTTTCCCGGCAGAGGAGGCTGCTGGCAACCTGGGAATGGAGGTTAACAACGTTTGTTACCCCTGAAGTTTCTGGATGTCTAGAGCAGGACCCCTTGCCCCCGCCCCAGTCCAGAGCTGTTGTCTCCTTCCTGTGTTGGAGACTTGCTGCTGGTCCTCTGCTGATGTCTGAGTTGGTTAACCTTAACTGAACCCCTTAACTTTCCTTGTTATATGTATTCCAGCTGTCAGTGAAGTGACATTCTGCCCTCTGGACCCAGATCCCTGAACCCTCTCGTGCATTTCAGACCTAAATAGCACCCTGTCAGAAAGATCAGTGGGGCCGGGCACCGTGGCTCACGTCTGTAATCCTAGCACTTTGGGAGGCCAAGGCGGGTGGATCAGTTGAGCCCAGGAATTTGAGAACATCCTAGGCAACATGGTAAAACTCTTATCTGTACACAAAAACCCACAAAAAATTAGCAGGGTGTGGTGGTGCATGCCTGTGGTCCTAGCTACTGGGCAGGGAGGAGTGGGGAGAAGCTGAGGTAGAAGAGAATCACTTGAGCCCAGGAGTTGAAGGCTGACGTAAGTCATGAGTGAGACCTGTCTCAAAAAAGATCAATGGGTTGGAAGTGCAAGTCTCTTCCCAAACTCAACTCTGGGGAAGAAGCTCTTGCCTTCTCTGGCCCTCCCCTGCCCACCTTGTCCATCCTGCCTTGCCCATCACAGCAGGCCTCCCGTTCCACTGCAGTACCCCTCCCCACTAGTCTCCGTGTGCAGGACCAGTCTTTACTCTTCTTTGGGTTGCTGTTTGCGTCAGGGCTCACAGCTTTGAAGGAGGCTCAAGCAAGCATCCTATTTTGCTATAGTCCAGACTGCTGGACGTTGATAAGTCCCCGCCTTAACTCCGTGCACACAGTTGCACTGGGGGGCTGATTCAGGATGCCCAGCCTGTGTCCCACTGCTTGTTTTCAGGCTGTGTTGGTCACACCTGCCTGCTGCCTTTCAGGATCACCTTCTTAGTTCTTTGTATCCACCTTTGTCCCTGCTCTCCACAGCCTTGTCTTGAAGGCCACATGCCACACTTTTGAAGCTGCCCTCTTCCTGTTGAAGCCTTCCTTGCTTTTCCAGTTGCTTTTCTACTGTTGACAAAAGTAGAGGGGATTATGACCTAGGGTTATAATTCATCTCCCTGCAGTTGTGCATGATGTTTGTGTGGAGTGAATTCTTTTTTTTTTTTGAGACAGGGTCCCACTTTTTCAGACAGGAGTGCAGTGGTGCAGTCGCAGCTCACTGCAGCTTTGACCTCCCAGGCTCAGGTGATTCTCCCACCTCAGCCTTCCAAGTAGCTGGGACTACAGGTGCACACCACCGCACCTGGCTAATTTTTTGTATTTTTAGTAGAAACAGGGTTTCAACATGTTGGTCAGGCTGGTCTGGAACTCCTGAGCTCAAGTGATTCATACATCTCAGCCTCCCGAAGTTCTGGGATTACAGGTGTGAGCCACAGCGCCCCGCCCCAGAGTGAATTCTTAACCTTATCTCACATCTGTTTGCTATTCTTGACTCCCTTGTTTCTATTATAATCTTTAGAGCTGTGGTGGTCAACTCCAAGAGAGTAGGGACCAAGTCTACATGATTTGTGATACTCTATTGGGAGGAAGTATAATACTTGAAACTGCTTTGTTGAGAAAAAGAAAAGAAAGCATCTGTCCAGTCTGCTATAATAAAATAGCTTGGACTGGGTAATTTATAAACAACAGGAATTTATAGCTCACAATTCTGGACTCTATGAAGCCCAAGTTCAAGGCACCAGTAGATTCAGTGTCTGGTGGGGGCCCATTCTCTGCTTAGTGCCTTTTATGGTCCTCACATGGTGGAAAGGGCAAAAGGGCTCCCCCAAGTCTCTTTTAAAAGGGCGCTAATTCCATTCATGAGGGCCCAGCCTTCATGACCTAATCACCCCCCAGAGGTCCCACCTCTTAACGCTATTGTTTTGTGGATTAAGTTTCAACACGGGCATTTTAGGGGGACACAGGCATGCCAACCTTAGCAGCAACTTGTCATATAGTTAAACAGTAAAACTCAATAGCTCTGGTTTCTTGAGTGTTTATTACATGCCTACTAAGATAGACATTCCCTACCTGGCCATTTTACAGATGAAGGAACTCAGGTTAAAGGAGGGTAACAACCTTGCCCAAGGTCAGACAGCACATCTGGATTCAGACACCCGCTTGTGTGACTCAGGCTTATTTTTCTCTTCACCATGCCAACCCTGCCTCTAGCAAAATACATGCCGATTTCATGATACCACTTTTAATTTCAGCAAATTATGTTATCATTTACTGTTCACTGATAATTAGCTGGAAGGTCCTTGGAAGGTAGAAGGGGTTCTGATCATCATTTTTTATTCTTTCATGACTTCCACTTGAAGGTCCTTGCTTACTGAAATGAAAGCCATAAGTCCTCTCATCACCCTTGGTAGAAGGGTACTAAATCATCCTTGCTAAATACTTGATTGAAGCTGTTAGTCATCTGGTTTGGCTCTCATCAATCTCTTTGTTCATATGCACAGTCTCTTAATCTCCGTTTTCCCTTTCTTTAGAGTATGGTAGTCTCAGATGAGAAACTTCTCTAAAGCTAATTTCTTCACCCCAGTCCTGGAGTGTCTGTTCATGCTGCATTCTAAACAAGTGAAGAGCAAAGTTGCTCTTGCTAAGGCAGCCAGGGTCAGAACAGTGCTGCTTCCAGATCAGAAAACATCCATAGGGTGTAGTCTGGCCCACTCTTTTTTTTTTTTTTTTTGAGACGGAGTCTTGCTCTGTCCCCCTGGCTGGAGTGCAGTGGTGCGATCTCGGCTCACTGCAAGCTCCGCCTCCCGGGTTCCTGCCATTCTCCTGCCTCAGCCTCCCAAGTAGCTGGGACTACAGGCACCTGCCACCGCGCCCGGCTAATTTTTTGTATTTTTAGTAGAGACGGGGTTTCACCATGGTCTCGATCTCCTGACCTTGTGATCCGCCCGCCTCGGCCTCCCAAAGTGCTGGGATTACAGGCGTGAGCCACCGCGCCCGGCCTCTGGCCCACTCTTGATGCAGGCACAAGGCAGAGACGAATGGAGATGACGGGAGGTCCTTTGGTGTAAAAACCTCATCTGCCTGGAGCCTCAGGGTTAGCAGTGTTTCACAGCCCGTCTGAAGTGCCAGCACTTGGGAAAACTTAAGAGAGAGATGTTTGGGAAGTATTTCAAGCACTGCTTTGTGTCCTTAAGGAACAGTGAGTGAATGGCCCGCTGCAGGCTGAGTCTGATGTCAGTTTTTGACTTCCGTATAGTAGCACATCAGGTGGCAGCTGGCTGCAGCCCAGCCTCCACTGACTTTAGGGCCAGCCAAGTGGGTTCTAGTTTCAGCCCACAGGTCTTATGTCGTTGCCGAGGGACCTTTACAAGACACTTAAACCCTTAGTTTCCTCTTGTAAATGAAAATTTTAAAAAGTGCCTGACACAGAGAGAGAGGCCATCAACAAATGTTGGATACCTTCCCTTTCACTTCCCTTTTTATGGTTTTTGAAGTTTGGAAAAGAAGCTTGTTAGATTTGTGTGTAGAAATAAAGAATAAATAATAGGACTTCCCTAGGTAGAAAAGAAAAACTATTTTTTTAGGGATTTTGTTAGGCATTTGCCTACTTAGAGATCATTCTGATGGTCTGGTTCTCAGCTGTCCCCAGCCAGATGGGGAACATCGGAAACATATTATGTGCGAGCCAGTGGGTCCAGAGAAAAGAGATAGACAGCTATTGTGATGTCCATCAGAGGACACTGTCTTCTCCAGTGCCAGGTACCAGGTGTACTAAAGATCTACTTTGCAGATTGACCCTGATAAGGATTTATGCACTTGAGGGCTCATCTCTGGAGACACACGGAAAATTAGCAAGGCAGAGGTTTGGAGTAAAGAAGTCTGCACAGAGTGAGCAGGTTGTATGTTGGAGAACAAGCCATGTTGGCCATTTGTTGTGAATGGTGTGAGGAAAAATGCTTCAGAAATATAGGCTTTGCTGGATCTGCAAGCACCAGCATTTTCGGTGTTCTTTTTTACTTCAGTTTTAGATTAGAAGCAGTATTGTTTCCTGATTTTGTTAAGCAGATCTTCAATATTTCATCAGCAGTATGGGTTAAGTTGGCATTAGAAACTATGCTGGGAACCACCCGTTTGTCTGGGAAAATGTGTTCCCAGTATTGCACAGTGAGTGAACTTTTCGATGGCAGTGTGTTTGTAAGTTGGGGACTGCCTGTAGGGCATTTTGTAAAGAAGAGAACATTCTTTTCAAACCAAGGGCTTCTGAGAGAGAAAGGGAGTTGTCATTGGAACCAGATGCTAAAAAAGCTTGCTTGAAATTAGTTTTGATTTTACCTTAGTACAGTTGAGCCAAAATAACCTCCAGCAGGGTGTTCTTGCAATACAAAATATTAGCAGTAGACTCATGGAGGTCATCTAGTGGTTCCTGATTGCGAGTTTACGGACTGATTTGGTTTGTGATGAAAATTACATTCTCTGAAATTTATATAGAAAGCATGTATTATATATCACTTATATAATGTATTTGTTAAATATGGCAGTCACCTTATGTGTTTTACAAAAAGTCATGTAGTTTTTTGATAGTTCCTGCCTTATTTTTTTTTTTTCCTTTTTTTTTTTTTTTTCCAAGATGGAGTTTTGCGCTGCAATCTCGGCTCACTGTAACGTCCACCTCCTGGGTTCAAGCTATTCTCCTGCCTCAGCTTTCCAAGTAGCTGGGATTACAGGCGCCTGCCACCATACCTGGCTAATTTTTGTATTTTTAGTAGAGACAGGCTTTTGCCATGTTGGTCAGGCTGGTCTCGAACTCTTGACCTCAGGTGATTCCACCTGCCTTGGCCTCCCAAAGTGCTAGGATTACAGGCATGAGCCAACATGCCCGGCCAGGTCCTGCCTTATTTTTCAATATCCAGGTACATGATTCCACATATCAGGGTCCTAGATCTGCCACCTCTTGTGCATTCTTTGGCTTTTGTGATGGTCACACCCAGGGTGCCAAGTGAGAATAGATTTTTAAAAAATGACATTTCAGAAACAAACGTTTCATTATTTTTTATAGGTGTCAGTATATTGTGTATGGGGTTTAGGATTTCACCTCATTATGCTTCAGCCTGATTATTGGGTATATAAAAAGTAATTACAATAGAATAGTATAAAGAAGAAAAAACTTTCATGACCCAAACCTAACCATTAACTAACAGTTAACACTGTTACAATTCTTTCTAAACTTTTAAAAATATATGTATGGAACCTATATGTATAAGTAAGGTTTTAGGCAAAAAGGTTTTGGATAAAATTGAGATTTTAGTTTTATTTAATTTTTATTTTTTAGAGACACAGTCTTACTCTTTCACTCAGGCTAGAGTTCATTGGCATGATCATAGCTCACTGCAGCCCCGAACTCCTGGACTTAAGTGATCCTCCCACCTCAGCCTCCTGAGTGTCCAGGACTACAGAGGTGAGCCACCATGCCTGGCTAATTTTTATTTTTTCTACTTTTTGTAGAGATGAGGGTCTCACTGTGTTGCCCAGGTGGTCTTGAACTCCTGACCTCAATTGATCCTCCCATCCTAGCTCCCAGAGTATTGGAATTACAGATGTTAGCCATTGTGCCTGGCCAAAATTGAGATTTTATACACACACACACACACACACACACACACACACACAAACACACTTTTGATAATGTATCCTGAACATCTCCTGTATTACCAAATATTATTCTCAAACATGTCCTTTGGTAGCTGTACACATCACATCATATGTGTAGTGTACTAAAACTTACAGCCCCATTATTGGTGACCATGTAGTTTGTTAATCCACTTTTGTGCAATGACGGGCATCTTCCTAAGTTAATTTTTTGTTCTTTAATTATCTCCTTAGGATAAATTCCTAGAAGTGGAATTCATTGGTTAAAAGACTAGACGTTTTTTATACTCCTGCCAAACTGGTGTGCAGAATTCTTGGTGCTTGCTGTTGGCAGCACTGTGAGTAGTTTCCCAGATGCAGTGTGTTGCAGGGGTGACAGTACTGAAAGGCCCCCCACCCCCTGCAAAGCATGGCAAGTGCAACAGCAAGATCTGCGATGGCAAACACCAGGAAGACAGTCATTCCCATCATCTTTTGACATTGCTTTTTTCCCCATTTTTTTGGGAGGACAATTGGTGTTCTTTGTCAATTCAGCCATATTTCTTTCTTTCTTTTTTTTTTAATGTACCAAGATAGACTTCCTATATTATATTGCCTTTTTAAATGCCTTTCTCGCACAAAAAAGAGAGCTACCGACAGACTGTCCATTCCGTTTCAGTGGGACGCTCTTCAAACAAAGCCAGTACCATGAGGATACAGTAAAGGAGGTCTGAAATGAGCATGCCCCTGATCACCAGCCAAGCACTCTGATGACAGAGCTTGGAAGCCAGGGTCTGGGGTAAGCTAACTGGGATAACCACAGTCGTTAACGACAGATTACGGAAGAACACTCGCACAGTGAGACTTTGCTTTCATCAACAGTGACAGAACTCAGGCCAGTTCTTTTGATTCTAAAAAAGTGTGAGATCAAGCCCAGTGCTTACCACCTGCTAAGCAGAAAGATCTGATCCCCTTTCCCAAACCAGTTATTTGATGTGAGGCTGGAAATGGAAGAAGGGCGTCTAAAACTGAGTGGTGGGCTAGGTAGTATGGGGAATAGGGAGAGGAAGAAAGGGAAGAGCAGGGAGCAAAGGTACTTTCAGGGAGCAGTATTTTAAGTCTTCCTGCAAGAGGAAGTTAACTGGGAGATTGGAGTATAGGCTGTGCTCTTAGCATATACCAGGAAGTAAACACCTCTTAGGAGGCTGGCTTGAAGTTGTGAATTAGTAATGCAAGCTATTGATTTTTTTTAAAGTATTTGTTAAGAGTGAATTGATTTCTATAACTGTGAAAATGGCTGTAGGACAAGGTCTCCCCTGCCCAATTGTGGTTTCAGGTACTACTTTTCACCACTTTGAACCTGGAGGACATCTTGGTTTTAGAGACTACCTGAAAAATGTGTCTTAGGTTCATTGTACTTTTATTGAGGGCTTGGCGCTGGAATAAGTGTACACAGATTGCTAACATAAGATCCCCGCCCTTGATATATTCAGTTTAGTGGCAGTGAGAGGAATAATATAAATAGATAATTTTATTGTTCTGGCAAAATATACATAAAATTTATTTTCAAGTTTAGAGTTCTGTGGTAAGCTCATGTTATGCAACCGTCACCACCATTTATTTCCAAAGCTGTTTCGTCTTCTCTAACTTACACTGTGTATCTGTTAAACAATAATTCCTCCTCATCCCCAGGCCTTGACAACCACCACTCTACTTTCTGACTCAGAATTGGACTATTCTAGATACTTTAGTTAAGTGGAATTGAGAGGTGACAACATGCTAGCAGCACTTGCTGGCGGAGGCCAGAGCCAGCTCCCTCTACTTGCTGGGACGTGTGGAGGGAGAGGCGTGGGTGGGAATCAGGGCTGTGCGTGGCGCTTGTGGGCCGGCCAGCGTGAGTTTCGGGTGGGCGTGGGCTCGGTGGGCCCCGCACTCGGAGCAGCCGCATTGAGGGGTTTAGCACCCGGGCCAGCAGCTGCGGAGGGTGCAGCGGTTCCCCCAGCAGTGCTGGCCCGCCAGCGCTGCACTCGAATTCTCACCGGGCCGCAGCTGCCTCCCCGTGGGGCAGGGCTTGGGACCTCAGCCCACCTTGCCTGAGCCTCCCCAGAGTGCTGCCCCCTGCTCCGTGGCGCTTGGTCCCATCAACCGCCCAAGGGCTGAGGAGTGCAGGCGCAGGGCAGGGGACTGACTGGCAGCTGCGCCTGCAGCGGACTGGGATCCACTAGGTGAATGAAGCCAGCTGGGCTCCTGAGTCTAGTAGGGACTTGGAGAACCTTTATGTCTAGCTAAGGGATTGTAAATACACCAATCAGCACCTTGTATCTAGCTCAAGGTTTGTAACTATACCAATCAGTACTCTGTATCTAGCTAACCTAGTGGGGACTTGGAGAACTTTTCTGTCTAGCACTGGGCGTCTTGCTGAAGGATTGTAAACACACCAATCAGCACTGTGTGTCTAGCTCAGGGATTGTAAACGCACCAATCAGCACTCTGTCAAAATGGGCCAATCAGCTCTCTGTGAAATAGACCAATCAGCTCTCTGTAAAATGGACCAATCAGCAGGATGTGGGTGGGGCCAGATAAGGGAATAAACGCAGCCTGCCAGAGCCAGCTAGCAACAACTCTGTAGGGCCCCCTTTTTTTCTTTGGGTCTTTGCAATGAATCTGCTGCTGCTTGCTCTTTGGGTTTGCCCTGCCTTTGTGAGCTGTAACACTCACAGCAAAGGTCTGCAGCTTCACTCCTGAGGCCAGCAAGACTACCAACCCAGGGGGAGAAATGAACAACTCTGGAAGGGAGGAACTATTCCGCAACAACTCTGGACGTGCTGCCTTCAGAGCTGTAATACTCACCGTGAAGGTCTGCAGCTTCACTCCTGAAGCCAGCCAGACCACGAACCCACCAGAAGGAAGAAACTCCAAACACGTCCGAACATCAGAAGGGACAAACTCTTGACACACCATCTTTAAGAACTGTAACACTCACGGTGAGGGTCCGCGGCTTCATTCTTGAAGTCAGTGAGACCAAGAACCCAATAGTTCGGAACACAGAATCACACACCATTTGCCTTTTGGTGATTGGCTAATTTTACTTAACATAATTCCTGAAGACTCATCATACTGTATTGTATGTCAGAATTGTCTTTTTGAGGCTACATATCATTGTATGTATATATCAATTTATTCAGTGGACACTGGATTATTTTCACCTTTTGACTATTGTGAGTAATGCTCTTATGAACATGAGTGTATACAAATACATACCTCGGAGGTATTGTGGGTTCGGTTGCAGACCACAGCAATAAAGTGAGTATCGTAAAGTGTCACACAATTTTGTTTTCTTTTCCAGTGCACATAGAAGTTATGTTTACGCTATACTATAGTCAGTTGAGTATGCAGTAGCATTATGTCTAAAAAAATTGCAGAGACCTTAATTTTAAAATGCTTTATTGCTGATGGTCATCTGAGCCTTCAGCAAGTTGTAATCTTTTTGCTGGTGGAGTGTCTTGCCTTGATATTGGTGCCTGCTGACTGATTATGGTGGTTGCTGAAGGCTAGGGTGGCTGTTGCAATTTCTCAAAGTCAACAATGAAGTTTGCCATGTTGATTGACTCTTCCCTTCATGAAATATTTCTCTGTTTTATGTGATGCTGTTTGATGGCATTTTGCCCATGGTCAAACTTCTTTCAAAGTGGGAGTCAATTTTACCATTCAACCAAGCAATCAAAAAATAAAAAATAAAAAATAAAAAAAATAAACATCAGTTCTCTTAAACCCTGCAACTGCTTTATCAACTAAGCTTATGGAATATTCTAAATCTTTTGTTAGCATTTCAACAATGCCCACAGCATCTTCAGCGTTAGCTTCCATCTCAAGAAACTACTTTCATAAGAAGAAACTTGTTTATCATAAGAAGAAACTCCTTATTTGTTCACATTCTATTATGAGATTGCAACAATTCAGTCACATCTTCAGGTTCCACTTGTAATTCTAGTTCTTTTGCTATTTCCACTACATCTGCAGTGACTTACTACACTGAAGTCTTGAACCCCTCAACATCATCCATGAAGCTTGGAATCTACTTCTTCCAAACTCCTGTTAATGTTGATATTTTCACTTCCTCCCATGAATCACAAATGTTGTTAATGGCATCTAGAATGGTGTATCCTTTCTAGAAGGTTTTCAGTTTACTTTGCCCAGATCCGCCAGAATCATCACTTTGGTAGCTATAGCCTTACAAAATGTATTTCTTTATAACTTGAAAGTCAAAATCACTCTTTGATCCATGGGCTGCAGAAGGGATGTTGTGTAGGCAGGCATGAGAATAACATTAATCTCCTTGTACATTTCCATCAGAGCTCTTGGGTGACTAGGTGCATTGCTGATGAGCAGTAATATTTTGAAAGGAGTCTTTTTTTCTGAGTGATAGGTTTCAACAGTGGGATTCAAATATTCAGTAAATCATGCTGTAATGAGATGTGTTGCCATACTGGCTTTGTTGTTCCATTTACAGAGAGCACAGGCAGAGTAGATAGAGCATACAAGGGCCTTAGGATGTTTGAAATGGTAGATGAGCATTGCCTTCAATTTAAAGTCACCAGCTGTATTAGCCTCTAACAAGAGAGCCATCCTGTTCTTTGAAGCTCTGAAGTCAGGCATTGACTTCTCTAGTTGTGAAAGTCCTAGATGGCATCATATTTTAATAGAAGGCTGTTTCTATTGAAAAAATCTTTAGCGTAGCTGCCTTCATCAGTTATTTTAGCTAGATCTTCTGGATAACTCGCTATAGCTTCTACATCAGCACTTGCTGCTTCATCTAGCACAATATGTTAGGGATACCGTTTCTTAAGCCTCATGATCCAGCCTCTGTTAGCTTCAAACTTTTCTTGTGTGACTTCCTTCTCTGTCTCAGCCTTCACAGAATTGAAGAGAGTTAGGGCCTTGCTCTGGATTAGGCTTTGGTTCAAGGGAATGTTGTGGCTGGTTTGATCTTCTATCCAGACCAAACTTTCTCCATATCAGTAATAAGGCTGTTTTGCTTTCTTATCATTCATGTGTTCACCCGAGTGGTACTTTTAATTGCCTTCATGAACTTTTTCTTTGCATTCATATCTTGGCTGACTCCTTGGCATAAGAGGCCTAGCTTTTGACCTATCTTGGCTTTCATCATGCCTTCCTCACTTCTCACTAAGCTTAATTATTTCTAGCCATTGATTTACAGTTAGAGACATGTGAGTCTTACTTGAACACTTAGAGGCCATCGTAGGGTATTAATTGGCCTAACTTCAATATTGTTGTGTTGCAGGAAATCATAGGGAGGCCCGAGAAGAGGGAGATAGACAGTGGAATGCTTCAGTCAGTGGAACAGTCAGAACATATACATTAATGGATCCAATTTGCCATTTTACATGGGCGTGATTGGTGGCACCCCAAAACAATTTCTGTGGCAAAAACAAAGATCAGACTGTTACTGTGTCTATATAGAAAGAAGTAGACATAAGAGACTCCATTTTGTTCTGTATTTGAGATGCTGTTAATCTGTAACCCAACCCCCAGCTTTGTCCTTTCAAGACACATGTGCCGTGGTGACTCAAGGTTTAACAGATTTGGGCTGTGCAGAGTATGCTTTGTTAAACAAGTGCCTGAAGGCAGCCTGCTGGTTAAAAGTCATCACCATTCTCTTATCTCAAGTACTGAGGGACACATACACTGCGGAAGGTCAGAAGGTCGCAGGGACCTCTGCCTAGGAAAGCTAGGTATTGTCCAAGGTTTCTCCCTATGTGATAGTCTGAAATATGGCCTCGTGGGAAGGGAAAGACCTAATCGTCCCCCAGCCTGACACCTGTAAAGGGTCTGTGCGGAGGAGGACTAGTATAAGAGGAAAGAAGGCCTCTTGGTAGTTGAGATAGAGAAAAGCATCTGTCTCCTGCCCGTCCCTGGGCAATGGAACATCGCGGTGTAAAACCCAATTGTATGTTCTATTTACTGAGAAAGGAGAAAACCACGTTAGGGTTAGGGCTGAAGGTGGGACGTGCCAGCGGCAATGCTGCTGTTTATGCACTAAAAAGGTTTATGGAGATGTTTGTATATGCATATCAAGGGACAGCACTTTTCCTTAAATTTATTCATGTCACAGAGATCTTTATTCATATGTCTTACTGCTGACCTTCTCCCTACTCTGATCCTATTATCCTGCCACTTCCTCTTTTCCAAGATGGTAAAGATAACGATCAATAAATACTGAGGGAACTCAGAGACCAGCGTCCTCTGTACGCTGAGCGCCGGTCCCCTGGGCCCACTTTTTCTTTCTCTTTGTCTCTGTGTCTCATTTCTTTTCTCAAGTCTCTCGTTCCACCTAGCGAGAAACGCCCACAGGTGTGGAGGGGCAAGCCACCCCTTCAGTTACAATAGTAATAGCAAAGATCACTGATCACAGATCACCATAACATATATTATAATAATGAAAATGTGTGAGATACTGTGAAAATTACCCACATGTAACACGGAGATACAAAGTGAGCACATGCTGTTTGAAAAATAGTATTAACAAGACATGCTCCACACAAGGTTGCCACAAACCTTCAATTTGTTTAAAAAAAAAAAAAAAGTATCTGTGAAGCACAGTGAAATGAAGTATGCCTGTATCTACTTGAGTTTGTACTTTCAGTTCTTTTGGGTACATCCCCACAACTGGTATTGCTGGGTCATATGGTAATTCTATAGTTTTTTAAGGAGTTCCTATACTGTTTTCTACAGTGGCTGTACCAGTTTACATTCTTGCCAGCAGTACACAAGAATTCCTTTTCTTTGCATGCTTGCTAACACTTGTTGTTTCAGTTTCTTGCTTTAAAAAAAAAAAAAAATTAATTGCTATCCTAATGGGTATGAAAGAGAATCTCATCATGGGCCTTTTTTTTTTTTTTAAGAGATAGGGTCTTGCTCTGTCACTCAGGCTGGAGTGCGGTGTCGTGATCATAGTTCACTGCAGGCCCACGCTTCAGCCTTCCAAAGTGCTGGGATTATAGGCGTGAGCCACCACCAGCTAATTTTTAAAAACTTTTTTGTGGAGGTCTTGCAGTGTTGCCCAGGCTATTCTTGAACTCTCAGCCTTAAGCAATCCTCCTGCCTTGGCCTCCTAAAGCACAGGAATTATATTAATAGGTTGAGCCACTGTGCCTGGCAAAAGATGAAGTCCATCTTACCTATTTTTTTCTTTTGTTGCCTGTGCTTTCAGTATTACATGTAAGAAATCATTGCCAAATCCAATGTCATGATGCTTTATTTCTATATTTTCTCTTAAGACTTATAGTTTTAGCCCTTAAAACAGATATTTGATCTGTTTTGAGGTGGTGTTTTTGTTTTTTGTTTTATGCATGGTGTAAAGTAAGGAAAGTTCTAACTTCATTTTTTTTTTTTTTTTTTTTGGCATGTGAATGTCCAGTTTTCCCAGTACCATTTGCTGGACGATAATTTTAATATGTGAATGAAGATACTTCTGCTCACAGGAGATTTTGAGCCTAAGTGTCTGGCTGCAGGGTTCTGCTTTATTATGTAGGAGGAAGAAATTCAAGCCTCTCGCTCGCTCTATCACCGGCAGACAGCACACTACAGGGAGCTTCCCTGAGGGAACTTTCTTAGGAACCATTTCAAGTGACATGGAAGGAGGTTATTAAGGTAGGACTAGAAACATGTATTTATCGTGCTGCTTAATATCCAGTCTTCAGTTATATATGTGTTATTATTTTACAGAAGGCTTCATTGGACAAAAATTCCTTGTTAGTCTTTTTTTTTTTTTAGAAGGAGTTTCACTGTCTTGCCCCAGCTGGGGTGCAGTGGCGCGATCTCGGCTCACTGCAACCTCCGCCTTCCAGGTTCAAGCCATTCTCCTGCCTCAGCCTCCCAAGTAGCTGAGATTACAGGCATGCACCACCATGCTTGGCTAATTTTTGTATTTTTAGTAGAGTCGGAGTTTCACCATGTTGACCAGGCTGGGCGTGACCTCCTGACCTCAAGTGATCTGCCAGCCTTGGCCCTCCCAAAGTGCTGGGATTACAGGCGTGAGCCACCTCGCCTGGCCCGTTAGTCTTTAGTATGGTGTTCTTTTTGTGTAGGGGGAGTGAATTTTGTGTGTGTGCGTGCGCGTTTGCTTATTGTAGGTATTTCTCATGGTATGGAAAAAAACAGGATTTCATACTCTTAACAGGATACCCTGCACGAGGTGGGAAAATATACCGTGTGTTTTAAAGAAAAATAGTTTAATAAATGGCTTTCATCTGTGATGTACTCCAGACTTGCTGCCGCTTCATGCTCTTCCAATTGTGCCACAGGCCTGATCCCTTAGCATGTGTGCGGCTGTGGCCTAGAGGGTTGAAAGCGGTCCTGTTTCTCTTTCCTGGTGAACTCCACAGGGACACAGCTGCAGGTCTTTTTGTAACGCTCTGTATATGCACAGGAAGTCCCTTACAACCCACTCTGTTAGATCTCATTTCCTTTTCGGTTATTTGCCCTCTGTGCTCTCCGGGTGTCAGCCTGGCCTGCCTTTTCAGGGTTCAAGGAGTTGCTGGATTGGTGCCCTCTTGTGGTCTGCCTTTGATGTGTTTGGAATTTTGGGAGCTGAAGGCAAAGAAACCCTAAGTGAGCCACCAAGGAGTAAGGAAGACATGACATTGAGATAACATAGGGAAGTTAAAAAAAAAAAGTCTTTGGGCGAGGAAATTGTTTCTGAATATAACATGATAAAATCAGTTTAGGTTAATCAGTTTAACTGTATCAATAAGAAATTTCTTTGCAAAACACTACATAAAAAGACAGCTAACTAGAAAGAATTTGTGATACAAATGAGAAATGGCCAGTTTTCTTAATATATAAAGAGCTTTTATAAATCAATAGGAAATAAAAGATCAATAACTCAACAGACAAGTGCAGATAGGATATCAACAAACCAGTTCCAGAAGAACAGAAGCCTTTTAGGCATATACATAATCTTTTTTTTCTCTCTCTCTTTTTGCCAGCTGCTCTAGCCAGTTTACTTATTTTTTATTTTTATTTCTTTGAGACAGGGTCTTGCTCTTGTCACAAAGGCTGGAGTATAGTGGTGCAATCTCAGCTCACTGCAAACTCCACCTCCTAGGTTCAAGCGATTCTCCTGCTTCAGCCTCCAAAATAGCTGGGATCATAGGTGTGTGCCACTATGCCCAGCTAATTTTTGTAGTTTTAGTAGAGACGGGGTTTTGCCATGTTGGCCAGACTGGTCTTGAATTCCTGACCTCAAGTGATCTGCCCGCCTTGGCCTCTCAAAGTGCTGGGATTACAGGTGTGAGCCACCGTGCCTGGCCATCTTTTAGGCATATAAAAGATGTTTACCCTCACTTAAAATAGGAAGGCAAATTAAACAGACCAAAGGTTAGATATCGTTAAGAGTAAGGGGGAAGTAGTACAGTATATATAAATCGATGGTGGGGGCTAGCTGGGCATATGTATGGAAATTTTAAAAAATGCAGATTCTTTGCCCTAGCAAATCCACTACTGGAAATCTATTCTACAAATATGTATGTATGTCCATACATTAAGTTCATTTTAGAAAAAGTTGAGACATAATTTATGTCTGTCAATGGAGGACTAGCTACAGTTCCTTCATATAATGGAATACGTTGAAGCCCTTGAAAAGGAAGCAGTCTTAAAAGTATTGACAGGAAAATCTTTGAGATACATAAGTGAATGAAGGTGCAGACAGCATGTATTAGTGTCTGTGTTTGAAAAAATTCATTCACACGTGGTTTTATATGTAGGGACTGTCTCTGAAGGGATGTACGTGAAACTGAAAACAGTAGCTGCCAGAGAAGTGATCAGCAATCCACCTGGGAGATAGAGTAGGAAGGAGACAGGCTTTGTGCCTTATACTATTTTGTACCTTGTGAATTTTGCATCATGTTGGAGATGCAGAAACCAACCTCCTTGAAAAGGGCAGTCGAGAGAAGTAGCGTAAGATATTTATTCAGCGCAATGTTAATTATAAAAAGTAAAGTAAGTAGAAAGACCAGGGTAGGAACTACCAAAAAACACACCAACAAACACAGAAAAGAAAACAAAAAAAAACCCCAGAATTTCATGTCTGGTTTTAGGTTGCCAAGATTTAATAATGAAGAAGGGACAGATTATAGAATTCTGAGATAGAAAATAGAGAGATAAAAATAAAATGTAATTATCTTAAAAGAAGTCAGTATACAATTGACTGAATATACTTCACCCCTTACTAGAGGAGTATCTTTCCCACACAGGGCGGGAAGAAACTGATGGCCACCATCTTGGAGACAAGCTACCACCCATCCATATAAACATGGAAAATTGCTTGCCAGAATGGTAGCTACATTTATTTCTAGCAGTAGGACTTAGCCAATCATTTCTTTCTTTCTTTTACTTGTACTTTTTAGAAAGCAATTGTTACGTTCATTTTTTAATAATGAGAAAAAGTGAAGCTTCCCATTTCTGTGTAATTCTTTATATTTTCCTGACCTTCTCTTTTTTCACTTCCTGCAGTGTGAAAACCCTTTCTCCCATTGGGCTGTCTTGGTTCATCATCAGTAAAACTTCCGTATTCTCAACCCTTTCTTTTGAGTGTCCTTTACCTTTTCTGTCAAAAACTTACTCTTTCCTGATTTCCCTGTTTTACCTGCCAGGCTTCGGAGAAGCTTTTCCCACATGCTGCTTATATTTGGGCCTTAGTGCCTAGAGGTGGGAGGTGGTGCTTCCTTCTTACTTCCTATTTCTTTCAGACCATTCTCCCTCCCTTCCTCCCGCCTAAAACCCCAGCTTTGGATGTCACATTACCAGAGCCACTCACTACTCCTGAGCTATTTCTCTGTGATTTTATCTCCTACCTTACTGTCTCTTTCTTTCCAATATCATTCCTTCCTTTAGTTCTTGGCAATTTCAGTGTAAACATAGGTAATCGACTTTAGCCAGTATCTCTCTGTACCTTAGACCTTATCATTACCAGTAATTGCAGTCCTCCATAACCTTAATTTAATGCATCCCATCCTCTGAGGACAACCTTCTATTTTATGAATTTACTTCTCTACTACTTTTATTTTAAAAACAAAAGAGACAACGGTAGATGGAAACTTGATTCTGCCTTCATAAGCACTGATTCTCTGTGCTCCACAATAACCTGGGCCATTTCCTGGACCACCCAGCCTGCTTCTTGAGGGAATGCTTTGTGATTTGATTGTTTATAGATATTATGCTGGACCCCTGTTGACTCCAGTAGGGATGACACCGTGTTTGAGAGACTGAAGAAAAGACCTGGAAATACCGAACGAGAAATAGGGTTTATCTGGGGGACTCACATACAGAGCTGTCCAGTGACGATGGGCTTGGCAGGAAGCATGCTGCTACCTTTTGTAAAAAACATGTAGAGTATATAGCATTTTCGTTTAGCATCCTCCACCTGGCAGCCTCCCAAAACAAAGGGTCTCCATCCCCTGCATTAAAAGGGATAGGCCAGGGGTTTGGATGTCTTTAATAGATAAAGAATGAATCTCCAGGTTGGCCACTCTCGGATTTCTCAGCCTGGCGCTCCAAACCAACACTCTACTCATTCTTAGGATATGCTTCAGTTATGGCTATCAGGTGCCTCTGCCATACAACAGAAAGATTTTTTTTTTTTTTTTTACATAAGAATTCCTTTTCTTCCATCTATACGTTGTTAAAATGGAAGATTTTTTTTTTTTCTTTTTTTACCAAGGACATGAAAGGCCTTGCAGTTGCAAGCTTGGGCATGCTAGGAGAGGGTGCCGTCCTTTGCCCTGGTGTTTTCTTAGGTGGCCGTGGCAAGAACACCAACTCTAAGGAAATGGGTGCTTTTTCTTTCTTTCCTGGAACATAATATATAACCACTAGTGTGTTGTTTTAATTGTGTAGTGTGGTTTAATAGTATGATAATGTAGTTTTGTGCTGTTTTATAGATGTGAAGAAAATAAAACTAATGGGAATGAATCAGTGATGAAGTTTTCAACTGAGTTACCAAAAAAAAAAAAGCTTCTTAATGGAATTTCCTGGAAAGATTTGTCTAAATGAAAATTTGGTGGATCTTAAAGAAGATAATAATTTTTATTGAACATATAGTTTGTGCTAGCCACTATCTTAGGCATGTAGCTTATTAACACTTACGGCCCATTTGTGGAGTGGATATGGTTACCTGCAGTTTAAAACAAGGATGCCAGTATTCTAAGAGGTTGAGTTGCCCGAGATATCACTAGTGTGGTAGAGTCAAGAATCAAGCCAGGTCCTGTGTGCCCTGCTCAGCCTGACTGTAAAGGGCTATGTAGGGAAACTCTCTGAAACCACGTTTTTCCTCTACTCTCACACCACAACAGTTAACACAGAAGACTTCTGTGGCCAATTGTGGTGAGAGAGGGGGGATTTCCTCCCACAGCTAGGCACAGACACCAGTTGAGTGTCCTCCAATTTACTTGCTACACTATTTACCTGGAGAGTGTCAAATCCCACAGGTCGGACACTCAAGTCTCTAAGACTGCCCGTGCCCCCTGTAGACATGCAAACCTGAGCTTCTGGAACTTCTGACTTCAGGTTGGGATTCCCATAACCTACCCCCTCTTTGGGTTTGATTAATTTGCTGGAGTGGCTCACAGAACTCAGGGAAACACGTATGTTTACTGGTTTATTATAAAGGATATTTTGCAAAGGACACAGAGGAAGGAGACGCATAGGGCAAGGCCTGGGGAAAGAGGTGTGGAGTTTCCAGCCCCTCCCTGGTGTGCCACCCTCCAGGAACCCCCAGGCATTCAGCTCCCCGGAAACTCCCTGCACCCAGCCCTCTTGGAGTTTTTGAAAGCGTTCCTTCCTACAATGCTCAGCCCTCTCAGGGGAGGGTTTGAGACCCACAATCTGAAAGGTGCGGAAAGATTAGATTCCTGCCTCGTGCCAAGTGAAAGGAAGGCAGGAAAGAGATTCTGTTTCCTGAGGCCTAACACACCCAACAGTACCACAAAAGACTGTAACAAGGGCTGTGGGAGTTATGAACCAGGAACCGTGGTTGAAAACCATTATAAATCATAACACCACAAGGACCTATATTTTGCTTTTTAGAACATTGTAGTAGGTGGGTAGTTTTCATCCGTCTTGCTTCTTGAAATCCATCTTGCCCAGAAGTTTATTGGGCATCTCTATGGAAACACAACACCTCTCTTAAATGGCAATTTCACACATCTGCAGCCTAATAATTGCTACTCATTTTGAAGACCCTGAAGCACACCACTGGATCTGGAAGTGACTTCTTAGTCACCAAGGAAACAGTAGATTAAGTCCTGTGCTCAGTATAGTTTTACTTCTCAGTTGAGTATTTAGTAAGTATGATGAATTATTAACCAGGATATTTGATGAGGTAGACACGCCTATATTCCAGACAGCAGCGGTTTACCATTAGAGCAAACAGAACACACCAGGAAAAATTCTGCAGGACAAGTTTGTAAAATGGAATGATGCATCTTTATGACATACATCCTCTGCAAGGAGATAAAAACAATGTATGTACAGAGTGTACATAAATAAAATTTGAAGAAAGTACTCACATCCTCTGTGATTTAAAAAAAAGAAATTGAATATACCCATTAAAAAAGTGACAAGTGTATTAGTTTTCTATGGCTATAGTAACAAGTTACTACAATCTCGATGGCTTAAAATGACAGAAATTCATTCTCTTACAGTGCTGGAGGCTGTAAGACTGAAATTTAGGTGTGGACAGCATTGATCTCTTCTGGAAGATGTGAAGGAGACACATGCCTCCATCCTGTCTCCCAGCTTCTGCTGCTATTCCTTGCATCACGCCAGTCTCTACTTTCACCTTTACATGGCTTTCCCTCGTGTCTCTCTGTCTTCACCTTTTCTGTTTCTTAGAAGGACATGTGTCATTGGGTTTAGGGCCCACTCTGATTCAGGATGATCTCATCGCACAATCTTTAACTTAATTACATATGCAAAGACCTTTTTTCCAAATAAGGTCACATTTTGAGGTTGGGGGAGTTAGAACATGATTGTATATTTTGGGGGGCAACAATGTAACCCACTTATAGCTTGTCCACTGGCCCCCCAAAATTTGTACTGTGTGCAGAATACGTTCACCTCATCCCAATTAATTATTAACACTGCTTTGTGAGGAAAAATTAAGAATTTTGAAAAGTGAGAGACTTAATTTCTGGGGTAAATAAAAAGACAAATGGCAGGAGATGGATGGTTGCTAATCTTTTTTTTAGATAAACATTTTGTTTTGAGATAGTTGTAGGTTCACAAACACTTGTAAGAAATAATACAGAGAGATCCCATGTTACAAAAGACACCAGGATGTTGACATTGACACAGTGAAGATACAGAACATTTCCATCACTGCTGCTGTTTTGCTGTTTATTACCTGCCCTGGATTTCCTGCCCCTCCGCTGCTCCCTGTCCCTAACCCTGGTCCACCACGAATCTGTTCCACAATTTTATATAAATATAGCCATACTGTGTGTAACCTTTTGGAATTGCCTTTTTTTACTCAGCACAGTTCTCTGGAGATTCCTGCAGGTTGTTGTGTATCAGCAGTTGTTCCTTTTTATTGCTGAGTAATAGTCCATCATATGGATATACCATAGTTTAACCATTGGCCTAATGAAGGCCATCTGGGTGGTTTCTAATTTTTGGCTCTAACAAAGCTTATGTGAACATTTGTGTATATATTTTTGTGTGACTGTGTTTTCATTTCTGTGGGATGAGTACAATTGCTGGATCATGTGGTAGTTTAGTTGCATGTTTGTTATTTTTTTAGTATGCTTTTTTAAAGAGCAGTTTTAGGTTCCTAGCAAAATTGGGTAAAAGATAGAGATTTCTCTGATTCCCCTTGGCCTGACACATGCACAACCTCCCCCATTATCAACAAACCCCCCATCAGAGAAGTATGTTGGTCCTGGTCATGAACCTACATTATCACATCCTTATCAACAAGTTCATAGTTGACATTAGGGTTGACTCTTGGTGTTGTACATTCAGTAGGTTTGACAAATGTATAACAACATGTTATCCACCATTATAGCATCATACAGAATAGTTTCACTGCCCTAAAAAAATCCTCTGTGCTCTGCCTATACATCCCTGCCTTTCCCCTAACCCCTGGCAACCACTGATCTCATTGTTGTCCTTATAGTTTTACCTTTTTTAGAATGTCGTATACTGTAGTTGAAATCATAAAGTATGTGACCTTTTCAGATTAGCTTTTTTCACTTAGCAATATGCATTTAAGGTTTCTCAATGTCTTTTCATGGCTTGCCAGCTCATTTCTTTTTTTTCTTTTTTTCTTTTTTTGAGACAGAGTCTCGCTCTGCCACCTGGGCTGGAGTGTAATGGTGCGATCTCGGCTCACTGCAGCCTCCACCTCCCGGGTTCAACTGATTCTCCTGCCTCAGCCTCCCGAGTAGCTGGGACTGCAGGCATGTGCCATTACACCCAGCTAATTTTTGTATTTTTAGTTGAGACAGGGTTTCACCATGTTGGCCAGGGTGGTCTCGATCTCCTAACCTCATGATCCGCATGCCTCGGCCTCCCAAAATACTAGGATTACAGGCGTCAGCCACCACGTCCGCTGCCAGCTCATTTCTTTTTGGCACTGAATCACATTACATTGTCTAGCTGTACCACAGTTTACTCATTTACCCACTTTAGTACATCTTGGTTGCTTGCTTCCAAGTTTTGGCAATTATGAATAAAGCTTCTTAAATACCATGTGCAGGTTTTTGTGTGAACATACATTTTAAACTCCTTTGGGTAATACCAAGGAACATGGGTGCTGGATTGTATGGTAAGACTGTTTAGTTTTATGGGAAACTGCCAAATTGTCTTCCAAAGTGGCTATACCATTTTGCAGTCCTACCAGCAATGAGTGAGAGTTCCTGTTGCTCCACATCCTTGTCAGCACTTGGTGTTGTCAGTGTTCTACATTTTGTCCATTTTAATAGGTATGTAGTGGTACCTTGTTTTAATTTGCATTTCCCTGATGACAATAGATGTGGAACATCTCTTCATATGCTTATATGTCATCTATATGTCTTCTTTGGTGAAGTGTCTGTTAAGGTCTTTAGACCATTTTTTGTCAGGTTTGTTTCTTACTGTTGAATTTTAACAGTTTTGTGTTGTTATTTTTTGGTATATTTTGGATAACATCCTCTTTCAGGCATGCCTTTTGCAAATTATTCTTCCAGACTGTAGCTTGTTGTCATTCTCTTGGCAGGGTCTTTTGCAGAGCAGACCACCATGCCTGGGTTGAGGTTCATTTTTTTGGTCAATGGATATCCATTCAGTTGCTTCAGCACCATTTCTTGAAAAGGCTGTCCTTCCTCCACTGAATTGCATTGGCATCTTTGTCATATCAGTTACTTATATTTGTGTGGGTCTGAAATAAGAGTTTGGCCCATATCTACTGATTATTGTGTCAGTTTCACAAATTAATAAAAGAAAATCATTATATTCAAAGGACATTTGCTTTTTATTATTTATTATTATTATTTTGTCAGTAGTAGATTAGCCCTGAAAATTTATGATGACTTTCAGTGTGATGAACTTACTCCTCCTTGTACAGTAACATGGTCTGTGTGGCTTTGGGAGTTCTTTTTTTTTCTCTTTTTTGATTCTTGGAGTTTTGGGGCCCCGGAGATGGTGGTGATGAATGACGAATTCAGCAAAATTTAGAAAGGAACAGTCGAGGGAATTGAGACAGCCAATAGGGGACTTGAACCCCTTTCTTCAAATGCTATGAGGAATAAAGAATAAGATTGGTTTTCAAAGATGTGAAAGAGACTCTCAAAAAGGAAGGGAAGTGGGTGCTTGGCATTGCTTTCTCTTTCCTTCCCCTGTTGCTCTGTATTTGGGCATTAGATGTGGGTGCTGGAGGAGAAATTAAGAAGAAATTTTAAAAAATCTTGATAACTAGACAGTTTGATTTCTGATTTTCCAGTTTGGATAAGCATTACTGCATGGAGGAGTTAACTAAAATATACTTTGTACAACAAAGCACTGTTGTGCTGTTACATCCACATTAAATGTTTACTCATGTGTGGCCTGCAATTTGGAAAGATTCAGCGGAGGATCCAACTGGCACATTGTGCTCTCTTGATCTATTCAGTTTTTTAAAGATGGAGGAAAGTCAGCTTTCGTTTTGTGTCTCATACCCAAGGACTTCAGTTCTTTCTTTCAGTTCATAATTTCTGTAATAAGCGTATTATCTTTGCTCAGTAGACCAGTCCCTAGCAAGTGGGTGGGTTTTGGTGTGTTACCCAGGATAAGGGGCCCAGTTTGTTGTTTTTCACTATCCCAATTTGCCTCTTAACGCTCAAGTAAAAGGGGAAAGAAATAGACCCAGCCTCACTTGCACCCACAAGTCAGTAATAATTAATCTTCCAGCAGGTCTCCTCTTTGTTTCTACCTCTTGGAGAGGGCATCGTAAGCGGCAGTTCACCAAAGTTAGCAACAAGCCTGGATCTATTCAGGTTTTTTTGGTGCGTGCGCACGCGCACGCGCGTGTGTGTGTGAGTGAGTGAGATGCCTTTTGTGTTTGTCCTGTGGGGACAAGTACAAAGTAGGATCCATAGATTCCATATTCAGCCTTAGCATAAAGACTGAAATTAATTACTATTCTTTATGGAATAATTTTAATTCAATTGCAAGGGATACATTGCCCCTTGAATCTCAAGCATAGCCCTATTTTGTCTTTGCTTGGTGGTAGCTGTTAACCAGGCTCTGGGTGAGCGTAGAACTTGGTCTCACATGAGCCGTGTAGACACCTCTTTGCCTTTTTGTTTAAGATGATGTAGCAGGCTAGGCGTGCTCCCAGCACTATGGGAGGCCGAGGCATGTGGATCACTTTGGGTCAGGAGTTCGAGACCAGCCTGGCTAATATGTTGAAACCCCATCTCTACTAAAAATGCAAAAAATTTGCTGAGTGTAGTGGAGCACACCTATAGTCCTAGCTACTCGTTAAGGCAGACGAATTGTTTGAACCTGGGAGGCGGAGGTTGCAGTGAGCTGAGATCACTCCACTATACTCCAGCCTGGTGACAGAGTGAGACTCCGTCTCAATAAAATTTAAAAAAAAAAAAAAAAAAAAGATGATGTAGAAGAACCGTAGTTCTCATTTTTGGCCAATTTGCCTTCCAGATTTTCTCCGTCATGTTTACCTATACCTTTTACGTGGTTATAGTCAGAGTATTTGTACTATATTCTCCATTATCCCCTGTCCTCATATTTATTTATTTACTCAGGGTGTTTTTTTTCCCCCTATCTTGATCAATTTCACTGTAAGTTTGTTACTTGGCAAGAGGGTAGACATGTTGATTCTTACTCTAGTGCTTTTTAAAATGGGTTTACCAGCTCACAGCACAACAGCCGGCATGAGTGTACCAGTTTTGACGTGGTAAAGTTTTAAATAGTTGGTCTCCTCATTTCTGCTCCCGAAAGCACCCACGTGGGCTCATGTGTTTCCCAGAGGATTAATCCCAACCCCCTTAAGCATGGACTTAGACACCATTTTCTTTCTTTCTTTTTTTTTTTTTTTTTTGAGACGGAGTCTTGCTCTGTCGCCGGGGCTGGAGTACAGTGGCCGGATCTCAGCTCACTGCAAGCTCCGCCTCCCGGGTTTACGCCATTCTCCTGCCTCAGCCTCCCAAGTAGCTGGGACTACAGGCGCCCGTCACCTCGCCCGGCTAGTTTTTTTTTGTATTTTTTTAGTAGAGACGGGGTTTCACCATGTTAGCCAGGATGGTCTCGATCTCCTGACTTCGTGATCCGCCCGTCTCGGCCTCCCAAAGTGCTGGGATTACAGGCTTGAGCCACCGCGCCCGGCCTTAGACACCATTTTCAACCAAAGGATGAGCTGTAGGGGATCAGAAGTGACCTACCTTTCTCTTTTCTTGATGAAATATTTATCAGAAAAATCAACTTCTAAGAAAGTCCAACAAACATGTGCTTTGCAGAGCCCCTCAGGGAGTAAATTACAGAGCCTTGCTGAGAATGTTTTGCTCCTGGTGGTTCCAGTGTATTCAGTATACACATGTTGGCACTACACCCCTGCTTGTAGGGTTATTGTGGCTCTTTTCTCATCAGAAGATTTCCATCCCCTTCTGATGAGGTGGCAAGACAAGCCAAAGCAGTTGTGTGGTGGCGAAGAGCACGCGTCCTGAAGCCAGCCCACCTGACTTTGAAGACAGGCTCCACTGTTTTTCAGACGTTTGACTTTGGTCCGAGTCACTTAATCTGCTTCTCTGACTCAGTTTCTTCTTATGTAAAATAGGGATAATAAGAATACCCACTTCATAGAGTTGATTTGAGGATTAAATATAACCAAGTATATATGAAGCCCTTAGAATAGTTCCTGGCATATAGCATGTTTTGTGTGTTAGCTATTATTGTCATCACTCAGTTAATTTTGAACCACTTAATTTCCAAGTGCTGGTGAGTCTAAAGAGCAGAGCCAAACATGTAATTACATAAACCCAGAAGTGAATTTTTCAAATGTCTTTTCTAGTAATAGAGCTTAATGAGATTGGCACTTTAGGGAAAAGTCCTAGGAACCCGTTTATGTTGGTGACTGTTGATCAACCAGAAGATTTCTCAGACGCAGTCTAACATCTGCGTCTTTCTAGGCTGGACTACCTTTGCTGCACCAGCAGATGGATCAGGAGTTAAAACTGGGAGCTTCTGTTGTGGGGAATCTTCGTCTTCTACTGTTAATAGCCTTTTGGGTTTCCCTCTCCTGGGTACTACTTTTCTCTATGGAGAGCTTGGTCTGTGGCACAAACAGGTGCTGAAAGGGGGAAGATACACCTCTGGGTAAATATCTGGAGGTAGGCAGATGACAGAGTGCCCAGTGGTCTGGGGACACTGGTTCAGGCGAATGTTCATCACCCTACCCTTTAAAACTCACATGGAAATGGCTTGGCTGATAAGTTACTTGTGGTTCCTGGGATAATTAAGGCAGCCTGATAGACCAGGACAAAGGATTTCCTCAGCTTTCCAGAGAATGTTTCTACCAAGAGCCATGTACTAAGGAGTGCTGGTTATGTGGGTGTTGACATCGGTATTAGTATCACTTCTGTTGAAAGTGACAGAAAACTTCTAAAACAGGGTGTAAAGATAGTCTACCTCATTCTTTCAGAATGTTTGTGCTGCTGTAACAAAATACCTGATACTGTGTAATTCATGAAGAACAGAAATTTATTTCTCACAATTCCGGAGGCTGGGAAGTCCAACATCAAGGTAGTGGCAGGGTTGGTGTCTGGTGAGGGCTGCTGTCTGCTTCCAAGGATGCACCTGGTTGCTGAATCCTCTGGAGGGGACTAATGCAGTGTCCTCACATGGCAGAAGAGCAGAAGAGAATGAATCCACTCCCTCAAGCCCTTTCATAAGGGGCCTCATCACCTCCTAAAGGCCCACCTTCTAGTACAATCACATCAGCAGTTAAGTTTCAGCATTTCAGCATGTGAATTTTGGGGGGGACACATTTAGACCTTAGCACTCACTCTTTTTTTTTTTTGAGACGGAGTCTCGCTCTGTCACCAGGCTGGAGTGCAGTGGCGCGATCTCAGCTCACTGTAACCTCTGCCTCCCGGGTTCAAGCGATCCTCCTGCCTCGGCCTCCCAAGTAGTTGGGACTACAGGCACATGCCACCACGCCCAGCTAATTTTTTGTATTTTTAGTAGAGATGGGGTTTCACTATGTTGGCCAGGATGGTCTCGATCTCTTGACCTCGTGATCCGCCTGTCTCGGCCTCTCAAAGTGCTGGGATTAGAGGTGTGAAGCACTCACTCTTAATGGCTCTCAGCTCTAATTGTTTGAATCTTGGGCTTTTATTTAGCTGCTCTCCAGTCCTTAGCATGATAGCAATGCTGCAAGGTGGCTGCTTGAGCTTCAGCTATCAAGTCTTCATTTTAGTCAACAGGAAAGAATGTCAAAAAGGCAACAGTTGCATAGTCATGAGGAACTGCAAAGGCGGCTGAAAATGCATTTTCTGTGCCCAGCTAAAATTCAAGGACCGATGGCTCGAGCCCAGGAGTTTGAGGTTGCAGTGAGCTAAGATCACACAACTTCAAAAAAGACTTCTGATAAATTTGGACATTTCTGTTTAACAGACATTTGGGAGACACACCCCCACCCCCCACCCCAGGTGCCTGAGAAGAAAAACTTAATTACACTCTTGGTCCTTATGCTCCAAAAGCTCTTCGGTTATTTGATTGACCCATGGCTGCTTTTTGGTACTGGCGAGAGAGCCTTATTAGTAATTTAGTGAGTTTCTAATTTAGATCCTGTACGTGATGGGGTGGGTGGGTGGTGGTGATTATATTGTAGCTAGGAGCTCCTAGTCAGCAATGCATGGGTTCTAGGGCCATCCGTGACTTCAAGAATCGATGGCCTAGGGCAGCCCACTTGGGTCCCCTTACACGCTGTGGAAGCTTTGTTCTTTTGCTTTTCACAATAAATCTTTCTGCCGGGGTGGGGGGCGGTGGCGGGGAGGGGGGGAGAATAGATGGCCTTGCAGATATTCTGGGGAAGCATTTGAGTGACATCTCTCTATTGTGCCACTTAACCAGTTGAATTGGAAGTTGAGCCAGCAGGTTTGAACCTTGTTCTTAGTTTTAAACCAGGGCAAATTACTGGTGCTTTGGTTTTCTAATGCTTGTAAATTAGAGCTTCTGAGCCTTGTGGGGAGCAACCCCTACCCACAAAGGAGTGATGTAATGTCTGGGGGCCGCGATGGTTTCTTCCTTTGAGATGGATACCATATAAGCTAGTGGTGATACTTACTTAATGATAGTGACAGGGAAAGCTACTGCCAAGAGTAATTGATGTGACCCACACATAGTCCCAGAGCCAAGGAGCTAGATGGGGTCTTCCTGCCTGAGGAAGCCAAGCTTCTGGCGTTCGGGCATTCTTCTCTGCTGTGATGTTTCCCGTCCTGGAAAGCAGGGAGGAAATGATTAATCAGTGTGCCTCACCTGGAGCTGATTGGCTGTGGTTGCTAAGTTTTCCTCCCTCTGAGCAGCCCTCCCTGTGATTCTGAAGCAGCTCATCCAGAGTGTTACAACAGACATCTTGATGGGATTCAAAAATGTTGGGCAGCATAGTTATCTGGTCTTCTTCTGTAAGGATGACTGTGAGATGTGCCAGCCCGTTCCTGTAGGGACACACCCAGCCTGACGCCCTCCCGAGGGCTGCGCTGCTCTGAGCTGTCCAGGCTTGGGCTATGTCAGGTTCTGAGCACTGAAGTGTAGTGGAGGATATATGACAAAGAGGCGTCAGAGCTGATTGCCCTGCTTGTTTTCTTTTACTCACTCAGTGGTCTTGGAACTGGACAAGAGGATTTTATGGATTAGATCCTGGAAGACACACACTAGAACTAGCATAGCAAGATTGTGTCTAGGCTGTCATAGCCACCTCCAGAGTGAGAACAAGTTTAGAGAACTATCCTTTCTGTAGCAATACAGGAACCTGTGCTGGCTCAACAGCTGCCCTTTTGGAAACTGCCAGCTGAAGGGGCCTGTTGATAAGCTGTTGACTGCTACTGTGGCTTCCCAAATGGGAGGTCTCTGCTAAAGGAGTTCATTGTTCAGCATGTCTAGTGGACCCTGGCTCCTAACAGCTGGATTCTTTTGAACATAATAAACATTTCTAGAACAGGTTTTCTTGGTGGGCTTTTAGCTTCCTTTTAATAGGCACATCACTTGCCTGCCTTTAGTTCTAGAAGTTCAACATAAATGTTGACTTTAGTGATGCAGTGGGACAAAACAGTATTATATTTGTCATCAGTTCCCTCCCTGTCTCCCTTCCCCTGTCATTGTTTTCCAGAGTTAGAGTACGTTTATGGAGAACATTGGGGTGGATGCCAAAGCGGCTTATGTTCTGAAATCGTGAAAAGAATTGTGCAGTTGGAGTTAGACCTGTGGTTTGAGACTCAGCTTTGGGACTGAGCAAATTATTTCATGGGATCAGTTTTCTAAACTTCAATTTCCTCATTAGGAAAAAAGAAGACAAAGTAATATTTCGTTGTAATAGAATTAAATGAGATAATGTCTTCAGAATGCCATGTAAGTAAAGAAATTGTGAATCACCTGCACTGATTTCTTCCATAGGTTTTTTTTTTCCTTTCTGAAAATACCTTGTATTGACCTTCGCCTAACTTTGTATTTGGACGACAGCCCACAGTCCTAGCAGACCTTTAACCCTCCTGACTCCAATTTCAGTAATGTGTTAGAAGTGGCAGGGACAGAATATATTCTGGATTCATTACACTAAATATAGAGATATTATACAAAACGAGGCTGAACTCACACTCAATGGGCAGTGTCAGTTTGCTTGTGAGACAGCGCCATGCAGCTGCAGCCACTAAGTGTCTAGGCACTGGAGACGGACTGCTGGAGTGGGAATCCTGGCTCCATTCGACCTCTCTTTGCCTCCATGTTTGCCATCTGTGGTGTGAGTGTGATAATAATTCCCATCACATAAGCTTGTGGTATGCAAATGAGATCATTTTGAAGTACTAGAAAAGCATATAGAAAGAAATGGGGCTTTTATTATAGTAATACTAATTTTTAATTGTGGTAAAATACACACAACATAAAATTTACCATCGTAACCATCTTTACGTGTACATCTCGGTGGTGTTGAGTATATTCACATTATTGGATGGCCAAATTCCAGAACCCTTTTATTGTGTAAAACAGAATAAGACAAAGTATATCCTTTCAACAACTCTTCATTTTCCCCTCCCCTCAGCCCCTGGCAACCGCCATTTAACTTTCTGTTTCTATGAATTTGACTACTTTACATAGTGGAATCGTATGGTATTTGTCTTTTTGTGACTGTTAGTATAATGATTAAGTCTTAGCCCACTGTAACAGTTGTACCCTTTCATGTTTTAGATTTCTGTAGGCTCAGGATTGCCTGCCTTCTCAAACCCTGGTTATTGGTGGATTATTTCTCTTTTCTTTTTTCTCTCCTATTTTTTAGAGATAGTCTTGCTTTGTTGCCCAGGCTGAAGTGCAGTGGCATGATCATAGCTCACTGCAGCCTTGATCTCCTGGGCTCAAGCAGTCCTCCTGCTTTAGCCTGCCACATAGTCTTGCTTTGTTGCCCAGGCTGAAGTGCAGTGGCATGATCATAGCTCACTGCAGCCTTGATCTCCTGGGCTCAAGCAGTCCTCCTGCTTTAGCCTGCCACACGTAGCTGGGACCACAGGCACAAACATCATGCCTAGATAATTTTTGAATTTTTGTAGAGGTGGGGTCTCACAGTGTTGCCCACCCTGGGCTTGAACTCCTGGGCTCAAGTGATCCTCCTGCCCTAGCCTCTCAAATCACTGGGATTATAGGTGCACGCCACTGTGCCCAGCTAAATTACTCTTAAGGAACAAGATGACACTTCAGAGCTCAATTTCATCCTTTTGAAGAGAGGGGCAGGATTAGGCAAGAGGAGAACACAGAAATGATAGTGAAAGAGATACAGAGGTGAGCATTAAGTAAGCAAAAGAGCATTTATTCAGGGCAGAGTAGAGTCTCTTTGTGGGATTCCTTCTTCCCTCTCTGCCTTCTTCCCTACCAGGTAAAAATTCAAACCTACACATAATAGAGAGGATGATATAACCAAACCCTAGGGACCTGTCAGCCAGATTCAACAGTTATCCAGATTTTTTAGGGCCCATTTGTAACATGGCCCAGGTGGAAGAAAATGCCTGAAAAATCTAGATTAACCTAGGGCAGGTGTTTCTTTGCTTAGTTGTGCAATTTTATTTATGTCCTTCCTGAAAAAGGGCTTCTTCTGCCTTGAGACTTCTTACCATCTAAGGTTGAGGTAAAGAGCCAGGACTCTATGAAACCAAGTTACTTTAACTTGGTTTCCTCATCCATGCAGGAGAGCACATGTGGCTTCTAAGGGTGGTCATAATGGAGTGTTTGGCGCAGGGCCTGCTGCCTAGTAAGTAATCATTTATACTGTCAGCAATGGTGGTGTGTTTGTAGAAGGGAAGGGTCACCAGCCAGGTCCTCGAAAACACGGGACTGAGACATGCAGCTGGGGGTCAACACAGTTATACTGTATCATTGATGAAGGATTGGGATGAACGCTGATTTTCTAGAATTGCACCTACTGTAGTTCATTATCCCATTTTACTGGCCATTGTACAGGTTCTGTCCTCAATTGTGCTGGGTTAAGGGAAACAGTTGTTTATCTGCAAAATTAGGTAGTGTAACTTTTTAACATGCTTTTTTGATGGTGATGGGATTGCCATTTACATTAAAAACATTTTATGGGTTTTAAGTATAAATAAAAATACCACAATTTGAATAACTAGATAATATATATTTGGCTTCATGGATCACTTTGTTGTTTTTGTTCTTTGGAATTCTAGGAGGAATTCTGTCTACTAATAAAGGCTGTAGACTTTACCCTCCTACAACCTTAGGACGTAAGAAACGTCCTAAGATAGATGCCTGGGAGGAAAAGGAAATTGAGGGCCTACAGATGTTTAAAAACTTATAGTTTATAATTGCATAGAGCCTTTGATTTCTCCACCCCCCCC